>NW_006770167.1:272402-323555 GCF_000442215.2 Lipotes vexillifer
AAAAAAAAAAAAAAAAAAAAAAAAAAAAAGAAGAAGAAACTGTATTCAGAACTATTGCATTCAGCTTCTGGTAACAAAGACACAGATAGGCTAAACAAAGTATGGGTCATAGTTTCTTATGTAGCAGAAGTCTAAAAGAATGCTGTCCTAGGCTTTTATGAAAGCTCCATGGTCATTAGGGTGCCAGAGTCCCATCTTTACAGCATGGATTTGCGTCTTCAAGGTCACATGATGTCTCCTGGAACTCTAGACATTGTGAATATGTTTCAGGCAAAAGGAGGGGAGGAATAAATGACAAAAGCATCTTTTTCCCAGTTGAGTCAGCGTCTTTTAAAGCAGTTTCCAGAAAGCCAGCAATGAGTTCTTACACTGCATTGGTCTTCTCTCATGGCAAGGGAGGTTGGGAAATGTCAGCATTGAGCTGGGCACATTGTCACCAGGAATAATATTGGAATTCAACAGAATACAAGAAAGAAAGGAAAAAATAGATAAAGGATTCTGTTGCAGAGATTCAAAGTCATCATAAAAATTCCAGTGCTATAGCTATTTTTAGATACCTAACATGTGCTGGGCTGTCCACTACATCCTGGGGCACAAAAACAAATATTATATTGGGCCAGTTCTCAAGGATTTGATTGTTTAGTGAAGGAGACAGACTATAAATAGCTACTCTCAAGTTATGTGGTAATAATGAGAGGTTTGCTGGAGGTATGTGGGAGAGCAGAGTGAACTCAGTCCAAGCCAGAGGTTTGGGCTTCTTGGAAGAGATGTTCCCAGAATCTAATCTTGAAGGATAGGTTAAAAGCTGAGTGACATTTCAGGCTTGGGTAAAGATGAAGGCAACACCATCGTTTAATAGGAATTGAAAGCAGTTGGTGATTATTAGAAGGTAAAATGGAAGGTAGACGTGAAAAAGTAAAGAGTCAAGTTACGGAGGGCCTAGTCTGTTAACTGAATAACAAGGCTATGGAAAGCCTTGAAAGGGGTTTAAGCATGGAAACTCCACAGTCAAATTGAATTTTAGGTACGTCATTCTGGCTGCTATGTGGGGAAGGCTTCAAAGGTGGGCAAAATTGAGATAAAGAGTTATTAGGAGGCTATTTCAGTAGTCAAGCTAAGAAAGAATGGAAACCTGATTAGGCAGTAGTAGTAGGGATGGGAAGAAGGATTATAGAATCATGTGGGAGGAATAATTAGTGAATAAAAAGATGTAGGTAGACAGAAAGGAGTTTAGAATGACTACAAGATTTATGCTTTAGGAAACTTGGTAGATGATGGCACCATTAATTGAAATTGTAAATGTAAGAGAAGGAGGAACAGGTTGGGGGGGGAGTGGGGGAGTGGGAAAAAAGATGAGCTCTGTTGGAACATGTTGAGTTTGAAGTGTCTGTGTAACATCTAGTTGGAAATACTTAGTAGGCAATTAGATATAAAAATATGAAGCATGTGGGCTTCCCTGGTTGCGCAGTGGTTGAGAGTGATGCAGAGGACACGGGTTTGTGCCCCGGTCCGGGAAGATCCCACGTGCCGCAGAGCGGCTGGGCCCGTGAGCCATGGCCGCTGAGCCTGCGCGTCCGGAGCCTGTGCTCCGCAACGGGAGAGGCCACAACAGTGAGAGGCCTGCGTACCGCAAAAAAAAAACACCCAAAGAAACAAACAAAAAAACCAAAAAACCCCCAAAAATATGAAGCATGTGATCAGCGTGGAAGAAATATGTATTTTATTTATTTATTTATTTAATTTATTTTTGGCTGCGTTGGGTCTTCGTTGCTGCACACAGGCTTTCTCTAGTTGTGGCGAGCGGGGGCTACTCTTCGTTGCGGTGCGCAGGCTTCTCATTGCGGTGGCTTCTCTTGCTGCGGAGCATGAGCTCTAGGCACGCAGGCTTCAGTAGTTGTGGCATGCGGGCTCAGTAGTTGTGGCTTGCGGGCTTTAGAGCGCAGGCTCAGTAGTTGTGTGTGGTGCACGGGCTTAGTTGCTCTGTGACATGTGGGATCTTCCCGGACCAGGGCTCGAACCCGTGTCCCCTGCATTGGCAGGCGGATTCTTAACCACTGCGCCACCAGGGAAGTCCAGAAATGTATATTTTAAGTCATAGCATATAGGTAGTTAAATCCATGTGAATAGATGGGTTTGCCTTTGGATAGAGGGTAGGCAGAGAGAAACACCAAGTTAAGGTAGAGACTCTGCTGATACCAACATTTGAGGGAGAAACACCTGCTAAAGGCAAGGAAGAAATGTTAGACTGAGTGGTTATTGAGCCAAACAAAATAAAACAGGATTACTAAGGGCTTTGCATGGACCGGGTACTGTACTGTGACTAATAATCCTGCCATGAACATGACAGACATAGTCTCTTTCTTCATAGAGCTTAGAGTGTAGGGGATTTGTATGTTAAATAGAATTGACATTATTGTTATGAATGATATATCAATAAATGAAAAAAACATATCCTTGGAGTTCGAAAGATAGTGACTACAGCTAGTTTGGAAAAGGCTTCCCTGAGGAAGTCATATTTTAGCTAAGACCTAATGAAGAGATAACTAAGTGAGGGGAGGTGGTTAGAAATTGAGACAAAAGTACGACAGAGGGTACAGCAGTCCAGCAAGAGCAAAGGCCCCGGATCTGGGGAGAACTTGATGCATTTGAGTTGAGATGTCAACATCTAGAACACAAGAGGGGAGAGAAGTACATGACACACATGGCAAAGTAGGGAGGAGCTAGGTCATGCAGGACTAAATAGTTCGTATTTATGCCATATTCCAAGAGAAATGGGGATCATATGCAATGACCAATTTAAAATTCTTTTGTCTGCCTAGCTTCCTTTTTTCCTCTTTTTTTAGCTGCCCCTTTTCTACTCTATGAGATTTTACTAGAATTTTCAGTTACCTGGGTGGACAAAACAAATGGAAAGCAGTCACATGAAAAGTGGCCTAAGTCCTCAGGGAGATGCAAATTTTAACACTATAAGATACCACCATACACTCATGGTAATAGCTATAATTAAAAAGACCACTAATTCTAAGTGTAGGTGGTGTGGAGCAGTTGGAATTCTCAGATGTTACTAATGAGAATTAAATTTGTACAACTATTTCAAAAAATGGGCAGTATCAATTATATAGCTAAACACATAAGCCTATGAGTTAGTAATACTGTTGCTAGGTGTATAGCAACAGAAATGCATATATTATGTACACCAAAAGGCATGTATATGAATGTTCTTAGTAGCTTGTTCACAATAACCTTATAAACTGGACACAACCAAAACGTTCATCAACAGTAGAGTGGACAAATAAATCGTGATGTAGTCATGCAAGGGAAACCTACAAGGCAATGACAATGAATAAGCTACTGCCGTGTGCAACACTGTAGAATGAGTCTCATGTACATAATTTTGAGGGAAGGAAGCCAAACACAAACGCAGTGTGTGATTCCATTAATATAAAGTTTAAAAACTGGAAAAGTTAATGGATAGTGGTGGAAGTCAAGGTGGTAGTTCCTTTTGAAGGTATAGGTGGGATACTGGTTGTGTTTTACTTCCTCATCAGTGGCTGTCTCAAGCGTATATGTTTTCTCGGTGAAAATTCATCAAGCTGTACGTTCATGATTTGTCTGCTCTTCTGTATGTAAGTTATACAATAATTAAAAGTTTCCTTAAAAAGTGGAACTTGTAAAAACAGAGTAGAAGGGTGGTTACAAGGGGTTGGGACCTGGGGGAATTGGGAAGATGTTGTCTAAGGGCACAAACTTGGAACTAGTAGATAAATAAGTCCTGGAGATCTAATGCACAGCACAGTGATTATAGTCAATACTGTATTATAAACTTCCAAGATTGCTAAGAGACTAGATCTTAAATACTCTCACCACAAAATGAAATAATTATGTGATGTGGTGGAGGTCTTAGCTAATGCTATGATGGTAATCATAATGCAATATATAAAGGTATCAAATCAACACATGGTACAGCTTAAACTTACACAATGTTGTATGTCAATTATCTCTCAATTGAAAAAAGAGAAACAGAATCTCAAGAGGGCATGTGTGTATTGGGATAGGTGCTTAATCAATCATATTTGCATTTATCTCAGGATAAAATTAGGAGGTTTTTTAAAACTGAGGGTTTTTTTCCTTTCTCACATTTTTCTCAGTGTTCTGCAGTCTTTATCATTTCCGGCAGTGGCATCCATTAGCTAAGAGGAAGAACAGACTCAGCCTAGAAAAAGAAGTCCATTGATTATTTGAAACCCATACCAGTGATAAGAATCTTAAAAGCCTAAATTTTCTTTTTTCAGCTTCACTGAGGTATAGTTGAAAGCCTAAGTTTTCAATGAAAAGCCTAATTCTTGAGCCAGAAAAGTTTTTATGAATCTCCCCAAGGTGGGATTTTTATCATCGATGGTCAGAGCCTGAAGAAAGAGTATATAGAATTTATTCATAAATAAGAAGATTCAAAGCCAGGTTCCAGATTCCTCTGACATACAGAGAAGTGCTTTTTGTTTGTTTGTTTGTTTTTTTACACTTTTGGCAGGTGAGTGAAGCTTCAGAATTGAGATTAGGGAGCAAGGGAGTTAACAGCTCGTGTGGATATCTAGGAAAGTGTTGAGGCACCCTTCTCTCTTTCAAGTTTTAGATCTTGAAGGGGTTGGCGTTGGGGGAATTATAGGAATGTCCAACCTATTCTGTGAAACTGAGAGCAGAGGAAGCCCTATCTTGCTTTCCTGGGAGCAGCGTGGGGGAGACTACAATGGCCAGAGAGAAGCCTCATCCCACATGGCACTGGAGTGACAGAAGAGCAGTGGTTCAGCGAGATGCTGGATTGAACAGGTTTAAGGGCACACTGAGAGAGTCCAGAAAGCACATGCAGTGCAATGTGGGAAACAACAAAGGCCCTCAGTTTCCTGAGGGGACGAAGGGGGCACAAAGTGCTAAGAGATGACAGACAGACCCAAAGGGTTATGGATTAAATGAGTTGATATATGTAGAGGACTTAGAATAAAAGCCAGTTGTTGTTGTTATTATCAGTAGGTTGGCTATCAGAAGCTGTGGAAGAACAGGGGACCTCATTGGTGGGGGTTAGTCAAGATGAGGTCAATCTCAACAGAGGTCACTAAGGATAAAGGATAATTATGGAGAAGTTACCTTATACCTCACTCTCCCAAGGCCAGGATAATGTATAATCATCACAGGATCATAGATCATCCTCAAGTGGAAGAAACACAGCTTGGAGAATCCTGAGGAGAATCTTGAAGTGGTTGATTGGTTGAATTGGAGTATTTAACCAAATGATGTAGTTAATCTTGCTTTTTCAAGATTCAGTTTTCTACTTCTAAGTGCATATGGGATTATAGAACTAAGCTGGTTTTCAGAGACCTAAAGGATGTTACGTCTCTGCATGCTTGTTACACACTTACAAAACGTACTCTGGCTGTCATGTGGAGAATGGACTGGTGGAACATGGGAAGTGGTTCAGGAAGATCATTTAGAAGACGTCATCCTAGTCCAGGGGAGGGTTCGTTTGGAGACTCGGCCTTTGGTGGTGGCTTTTCGGTGAAGAGAAGTGGATGTGGTTCAAGATGTATTTAGAAGGTAGACTTGGCAGCCTTTAGCTGGTGTTTGGATATGAGAAGCAGTGGAGACAAAGGTATCAAAGAAAGCTCCTAGGTTTCTGTTTGTGAAATAGCACACTGCAGGAACAGCAGGCCTCAAGTTCAGATTTGAATATATTAAGTAATGAGTTACCTGTAAAATATACAGATGGAGATGTTGCATAGGCTGTAGGCATGTGGACCTGTATTAAAAAGGAAGTTCTCAGCTGGAAATACAAAGTTGGAGTTATTGGCAAAGAGGTACTAATTGAAGCTATGAGGGTGAAGCTATCCACGCAGGATACATATCTCTAGTGGGTGCCATTCCCATTCAACTCCTGGCCCTGTGTGAGAATGGAGAGTGAGGTTACAAGAGTATCTGGAATACTTTCATGAGGAAATCCCATGTATAATTGTCAGGTAAAGATAGCAGGTTCCATGAGAAGAGAATGAGAAGAACATGCTAGAAGTGGCTAGAGAAGAGAAAAAAAAATACACACACACACAAACCCAGGGGAGCCTAGTCTAACAGAGGTCAAGGAACAGGAGGGTTTTCAGAGGAGAACATGGTCAAATGTGTTGAATGTTATTGAGAGGTCAAGTAACAGGACTGGAAATTGGCCTTCAGGTTTCTTGACATGGAGGCGCTCTGGATGTTGGTGAGGTGGGTTTTGTGGAGTGATGAGGGCAGCGAGCAGAGGACAGGATGGGAGATACAGAAGCAAAGAGGATGACAATAGACCAACCTTGGTGAAATTTGGTTCTAAATGGGAGGAGAGAAATAAGGATGACATTAGAGGGAAATAAGAGGTTAGGAGACATAATGCCCTAGAGAACCAGAAGTTCCTTTGAAAAACCCCTGTTCAGAAAGGCAAGCATTCTCCTTTCTGCTCTTACCTCCAGTCTCTGATTAATTCTAAATAGCACAGAATTATCAGCAGTGGTATACAACTTGTATATCAAGAGGCATGATGTGCTGCCAGGGCTCTTCAGTTCAGGTTTCAGAGCAAACTCGAGAAAAATAAAGAGCCCAAAGCAAGTACACTCATTAGGAGCATAACACTCCTTTCAGTTGCATACATCAGCTTCTCCCTGTCTCAAAAGGGCAAGGATTTTGAAAGAGACTAAAGGTCAACTTATAAGAAAAAAGTCAATGTTGGGACCCTTAACTAACCCCTTTAGGGCAGGGTCCATGTTTTTATTTGACTTTTTATACCCCCAGTTGCAGTGGCAGGACGTGGAAATCTCTGTTTTTGTTGTAATGAATACATCAGTGTCATTTCCCCTGGGAAAATTATACAAGCAGTAGTGCTACTCCCTCCAATAATTTCCTCAGAGTGGTTCCCCTGCACGGTACCACAGATAGGCAGCCCTTCAGACCAGGCCATAATTGTGCCTTTGGAAAACCATAATCAGAATCAATGCTCCTGTCACAGCTTCCCCAACTCTACAGATTCTGGTATTCTTACTCTTTGCCCACTAGTCTCTCAGGAGTGAGAAAGGGGGCTTTTAAACCCCAAGTTTTAACGTTAAAGTACCATTGGTTCAGCTTATTATTGGATAATAAAGTTGTCATTGTTATTCAGGAGCCATATCCGAATGTGGTTTCTATGATGTGACTGATCAACTATACATTGACTTGTTTTTGAGCCCTTTGGAACACAAATGTTTGTCCTACAATTTCTCCTTATTACAAAATACATTCTGAATAGACAATATGGGGTTTCTCCTCTAAATTCATGCCCCCTCACCCAAACACACTACGTGTTGGGGTGTGTGTGTGTGTGTGTGTGTGTGTGTGTGTGTGTGTGTCTACTCCTCTGTAAGTCATGCCTTATCCTAACTTTCTCTTATTGGCAGATCAACCTGTTTTCAGCAGAAGAGATGAACTGACTCTAAGCCCTCTGCAGATCCATAGGGGAGTCTCCCTTGCATGTTACCTGCCAGGTTCTCTGGCTTATTCTTGGTGTGTCCTCACTGCCATTCTGGGGTTAGTTCTCAGCCCATCCCCAAGCACTGGTGGGAGCAGGCAGCCTAACCCATGCTCAGTATCATTGACATATCTTTCAGTAAGAAACATATCTTCCTGAATACCTTGATGGGGCAAATATTATCTGAGAATGCCTTTTCACTTAAAAATATTAAAAAGTATAATATTAGGCATTAACAGTATTCCAGGCTCCATGTAAGGTACTGGTGTTGTGCTCTATATAGATCTTGCAGGAGCTGGTCATTTCCGCTTGTCTGTTTTTATTTATCTTTCCATCTTCTCACCTGTCCTCTCTCATATTCCCAAATGGGCTTGTGGTGGTTTATAACAAGCACAGACAATAAACTAATGGGGAATGAGAAATAGAGAGTCACAACTAGAGGAGGCATCAATAAGAACAGGAAGAAACCTCAACTACTGAGCTTGCACTCTCTGGAGCCTGCACACCACAACTAAGACCAGACACAGCCAAAAATAAATAAATAAATATTTAAAAAACCAGTGGGTCAATGAAGAAATCAAAGAGGAAATCAGAAAATACCTTGAGACAAAAGAAAAAAACACAACTTTCCAAAATTTATGGAACACAGCAAAAGCAGTTGTGAGAGGGAAGTTTATAACAAAACAGGCCTACCTCAGGAAACAAGAAAAAAAATCTCAGGTAAGCAAACTAACCTACCAAATAAAGAAATCAGAAAAAGAAGAACAAACAGAAACCAAAGTCAGCAGAAAGAAGGAAGTAATAAAGATCAGGGAGGAAATAAATAAGAGACCAAAAAAACCCCCAAGAACAACAGAAAAGATCAATGAAATCAAGAGCTGTTTTTTTTTTTTTAATAAAATTGATAAGCCTTTAGCTAAGTCTCATCAAGGAAAAGAAAGGACTCAAATAAAATAAGAAATGAAAGGGAGAAATAATAACCAATATCACAGAGATACAAGAAACAAGAGAATACTACAAACAGTTATACGCCAACAAATTGGACAACCTAGAAGATGGATAAATTCCTAGAAACATAAATCTTCCAAGCCTTAATCAGGAAGAAGTAGACAAGATAAACAGACCAATCACTAGTAGTGAAATTGAATTTGTTAAAAAAAAAAAAAAAAAGCTCCCAGCAAATGAAAGTCCAGGACTGGAGTGCTTCACAGGGGAGTTCTACCAAACATATAAAGAAAAAAGGTAATACCTATCCTTCTCAAACTATTCCAAAAAATTGAAGAGAAGGGAACACTCTCAAATTCATTCTATGAGGCCACCATAGAATACCCTGATACAAAAACCAGACGAAGACATCACATAAAAGGAAAATTACAGGCCAGTGTCTCTGATGAATATAGATGCAAAAATACTCAACAAAGTATTAACAAATTGAATTCAACATTATACAAAAAGGATCATACACCATGCTCAAGTGAGACTTATTCTAGGGATTCAAGGATGGTTCAATATCTGCAAATCAATTAATGTGATACATCACATTGACAAAAAGAAGGATAAAAATCACATGATCATCTCAATAGATGGAGAAAAAGCATTTGGCAAAATTAAATAAGCTATAAGTATTGTGCAGCCCAGGGGATATAGCAAATATTTTACTATAAGTTTAAATGGAGTATGATATATATTGTAAAAATATTGAATCACGGGCTTCCCTGGTGGCGCAGTGGTTGAGAGTCCGCCTGCCGATGCAGGGGACACGGGTTCGTGCCCCGGTCTGGGAAGATCCCACATGCCGCGGAGCGGCTGGGCCCGTGAGCCATGGCCACTGGGCCTGCGCGTCCAGAGCCCGTGCTCCGCAACGGGAGAGGCCACAACAGTGAGAGGCCCGCGTATCGCAAGAAAAAAAAAAAAAAAAATATTGAATCACTATGTTGTACACCTGAAACTAATATAATATTGTAAATCAACTATACTTCAACAAGAAAAGTCATTAAAATCAAATAGGGAATATTTATGTCCACACAGAAGCCTGTACACAAATGTTTGTGGCAGCTTTATTCATAATGGCTAAAACTTTGAAGCAATCAAGATGTCCTTTGTAGGTGAAAGGATAAACTGTGGAATGTTATTCAGGGATGAAATGAGCTATTAAGCCATCGAAAGACATAGCGGAATCTTAAATACATATTGCTAAGTAAAAGAAGCCAATCTGAAAAGGCTGCATACTGTATGATTCCAACAATATGACATTCTGGAAAAGGTGAAAACATGGAGACAGTAGAAAGATCAGTAGTTGCCAGGAGTTAAAGGGGAAGGAGGGATGAATACAGCACAGGGATTTTTAATTCAGTGAAACTACTCTGTATGATACTATAATGGTGGATACATGTCATTATACATTTGTCCAAACCCATAGAATGTACACAGCAAGAGTGAATCCTAATGTAAACTATGGACTTTGGGTGATAATGGTATGTCAGTGTAGGTTCATTGATTATAATAAATGTACCACTCGCGGGGGGATACTGATAGTGGGAGGGGCTGTGCTGTGTGGAGGCAAGGGGAATATGGAAAACTCTGCAACTCTGCTCAGTTTTGCTCTGCACTGAAAATGTCTCTAAAAAATAGTCTATTAAAAAAAGGATTTTGAAAAAAATTCTGTTGAGATCATTTGAAACATAACTTGTTTGTGAACCACCACTTAAAGAAATTGTGCATAATAATCTTTGAGCAAGAATTATGAAGAGTATATAAGATGATGGCTCTAAAATACCCATTATTGTCAATATGACACAAAATTATTGTGATAAAAAATTTTAATAGTCGTTAAGAAGACTTCTCAAAACACAACAGTTAATTAGTGACATCTAACACGTCCTGTATGGAGATTTATAGTTTTCAAAGCTGGAAATTACTAAAGATCTTGAGAGTGGATAGAATGAAAACAGATCTCATTTATTACATCTTAGAAATAAATATTTGTGACCATCTGGAGTCTATTTTCTGAATTGAAGACAAGAACAGTAACCTCGCAAATTTATCTTTGAAATGTCACTTCTCACTTTTGGTGGCTGAACAATACTACAGTTTTTTTTTCTCCATTACACTGAATACACTATTATATATTTTCCATTTAAAAAATAGAATTTTTACATCTTGAAACAACGGTAGTTTCTATCCTCTAGGCTGTAATATTATTAACCAGAGAATGGAATTCTGTCTGAAGTTGATTTTTCTCTATTATGCTTCATTTAAGACTATAAGCTGGGACAAAGTGAGAGAGTGGCATGGACATATATACACTACCAAACGTAAAATAGATAGCTAGTGTGAAGCAGCCGCATAGCACAGGGAGATCAGCTCGGTGCTTTGTGACCACCTGGAGGGGTGGGATAGAGACGCAAGAGGGAGTAGATATGGGGATATATGTATACATATAGATGATTCACTTTGTTATAAAGTAGAAACTAACACACCATAGTAAAGCAATTAAACTCCAATAAAGATGTTAATTTTTTTAAGACTAAACAGAGCACTATTAACTCTTCCACTCTTCTATGTCTTTGACTTATTGTTCTGTTTACCTGCAGGGGACTCTTCCCAATGCATGATGAACTCATATTCATCCTCTAAAACCCAACATAGTTTTCTTTTCTAGGAAGCCTTTTCTTATCCTCCTCCTAGCTTCCATATGTATTCCATATGTGTCTCTCCTTTGTGCCAATTTTGTGCTTATACTTATCTCCATTTTTCCATTTATCATACCATGTTCTTATGGAATTTTTCCCCATAAAGAATGTGAGTTCAAAGAAGATGTGAACTGTATCTTATTCATTTCTGCATTTTGGGGTTAAAGTTTACACTGCAATACAAATCTGCATAAAATATGCTGCTTTTTAAAATTTTGCTATAATTGATCTTATCTAGCTCTGGATATCCCAGTTCTGCTACTAGTGGGAGCATGAGTGTGGTAGAAAACACTTGTCTTGCCTGTTAGAGGTAACTTAGCCTCTTCTGGTTTAACAAAGGTTTCTTTGTACTGTAATTGATTTAGTCTTTGTGATTAGTCTTTAAGGCAGATGGTAGAATAAGATATTCCATCAGTTCAAAGTTCAAACTCCAGGATTCTTTCTCCCCACCTCTCATAAGGTCTTCTCTTTCCCTCCTTTTCCCCAAGGTGGCATGTTTGTTCTTCGAGAAGATTGAATTGTTTATTGCAGTGTGGAGATAGCCTTCTGGTGTTGGGCTACCTTCTCTGTTCTTGCTGGTCTCTGTTGAGGAGTGATTAGCCTATTCAGTGCCTGGTTTTCTTTGGATGGTGTCCACTAAAGTATAGGTAATCCTACCTAGTCTACTTGGGTTTCTTGCTGGGACCTCCTCTTAAAGTCTGTAGTCCCTTCCATTTGTGTGGTGTTCCAGCGTTCTGTGTTCTGTGGGCTCATTCTCCCAGTACCAGATCCTTCAAATCTCTCAACACCAAGGCTCCCCAGCTCTTCATCTTGGGCCATTGGAACTCCAGGATCTCCATATAACAAGTGTTGGTCATGGGGGAGACACGTCTCCTTGTGTCTTATCTTCCACAGTTGAGAAAAGGCTGTTCTAGAATGATAGGAACATTTCAAGAGACATAGCTGCTTCAGTCTGTCAGATCCCAGCAGAGAGAGTGACCATTTAGAAAATTATTGTCATAATATAGCGGGGAGAATCAAGAAAAATGGAGTAGATTTTGCCATTCTTCTTGGTGGAAAGGGGACCTTCAGTCAGCTATTGAGCTTTACTAGAAAACTGGTTATGTCAGATTGGAGAGTTGATCTAGACTTACTGAAGCTTAAGTTGAAGAAAGGTGATAGGTTTTCAGCTATAGACACTTCAGTGACTCTGCTGCTGTTTGGGATTGATATCTTTAAGAAATATTAGAGCCATATTGTTAACTTTTGCATAATAATTTATATTATTAGTTTGCAGTAAAAACTGCTCTCAAGGTTGGTGAATAGAATTGATTACATGTCATTGCTTAAGCCTTGGAGAAATAACTGGATGTGACATAATTCCTTGTCTCTCTTACATTAAAATACTACCTGTGAAAGAATAGAATCTGGTGGATAGTGGGTAGCAAACCAAGGCAGTGAGTAATATGTTACTTTTAGCTTGGCTCACTTACTTTCCCCCTTCTGCTGCAAACCTCTAAAAATTTTTGAGAAGCCATGAATATAAAAATTGTAACCTAAGAATTCTCAGCACGTTGAATTATTTGCTGAAACTGCAAGACCAGCAGGTGTTTTGGGAAAATGTGGCATCAAAAAGCCATTTTCTCTCAGCTAAAGCAATCTTTCACGTATAGGTATAAAATGGAATCAAGATTTATACAGGAAAAATGCTGAAGCAGTCTGTTATTTTTCTCCCTCAAGTCTGTGCTTGAGGGTTTTTTTTCCCCTCATTTTTAAGTCATTTTAGACATTTATTTTTTGAACAATCAACCCTTATTTACCCTTTAATTCTTTGGACTTAATCACCTGTAAACAAATGAAAACATATTTATTATATAATTAATCAGGAATTACTTCGTTTCTAAAGTTCCATAGGAATTATAGGCATTATCATTCAAATTAGAAATTGTATATAATTTTGTCATTGTTTACCACTATTAATTGTGTTTGCCTTATTTCTTTCCGAAGTTATAAACTTTTTGTGTACGCGAGTGTGATGGTTAATTCTGTGTGTTAACTTGCCTGGGCCACTGGGGTGCCCAGACATTTGGCCAACATTACTCTGGGTTGTCTGTGAGGGTGTTTCTGAATGAGATTAGCATTTGAATCAGTGGACCCACTAAGGTGGGTGGGCCTCCACATAACCTAAATAGAACAAAAAGGTTGAGAAAGAGGGAACTTCTCCTGCCTGACTGCTTTGAGCTGGGACATTGGCCTTTTCCTGCCTTCATACACAAATTGAAATATTGACTTTTCCTGGTTCCAGACACTGCCTAGTTTCAGACAGGAGCTTGTCATTGGCTTTCCTGGGTCTTGCTGAATGCAGATCTTGGGAGTTCTAGCCTCCATAGTCATGCGAGCCAGTTCCTTAGAAACGTCTCTCTCTATCTCTCTCCCCCGCCTGCCCTCCCGCCATATATATGTATATACAGGGTTGGTCAAAAAGGGCCTTCTGTCTTTAAGTAAAAATAAAAGACACATTCTTCATTTTCACCAAGAACTTTATGGAACAATGCATTCACCTTTTTCTTCCACTACCTTCTGCCATTTTTCAGGCAAATTCATAATTCCATCTTCCCAAAATTTTTTATCTTTTTGAGCAAAGAACTGTTCCAGGTGCTTTTTACAGTTTTCCAGGGAATTGAAATTTTTTCCATTAAGAGAATTTTTTAAAGACAGAAATAGATGGAAATCCGGAGGTGCAGTGTCTGGTGAATATGGCAGATGAATCAGAACTTCCCAGCCAAGCTGTAAAAGTTTTTGCCTGGTCATCAAAGAAACATGCAGTCTTGTGTTATCCTGATGGAAGATTATGCATTTTCTGTCGACTAATTCTGGACGCTTTTCGTCGAGTGCTGCTTTCAGTTGGTCTAATTGGGAGCAGTACTTGTTGGAATTAATCGTTTGGTTTTCTGGAAGGAGCTCATAATAGAGGACTCCCTTCTATTCCCACCATATACACAACATCACCTTCTTTGCATGAAGACCGGCCTTTAGTGTAGTTGGTGGTGGTTCATTTCTCTTGCCCCACAATCTCTTCCATTCCACACTATTGTACTGTACGCACTTTTCATCGCCCATCACGATATTTTTTAAAAATGGAACGTTTTTGTTAAGTTTCAGTGGAGAATCTCGTGACAAAATATGGTCAAGAAGGTTTGTTTTTGCTTAACTTATGTGGAACCCAAACATCAAAGCGATGAACATAACCAAGCTTGTGCAAATGATTTTCAGTGCTTGATTTGGATATTTTGAGTATGTCGGCTATCTCCACATGGTATAACATTGATTGTTCTCAGTTAATGTCCCGATTTGATCGCTATCAACTTTAACTGGTCTACCCGACTGTGGAGCATTGTCCAGCGAGAAATCTCCAGCATGAAAGTTCGCAAACCACTTTTGACATGTTCAGTCAGTCACAGCACCTTCTCCATACGCTGCACAAATCCTTTTTTGTGTGTTTTGGTTACGTTTTTACCTTTATTGAAATAATAAACCATAATATACCGAAAATGTTGCTTTTTTCTTCCATCTTCAATATTAAAATGGCTAGAGTCTGTCATACAGAGTGAAGTAAGCCAGAAAGAGAAAAACAAATATCGTATATTAACGCATATATGTGGAATCTAGAAATACGGTACAGATGGACCTATTTGCAGGGCAAGAATAGATACGTAGATGTAGAGAATGGACATGTGGACACAGTGGGGGGAAGGGGAGGGTGGGATGAATTGGGAGATTAGGATTGACATATATACACTACCATGCATAAAACAGATAGTTAGCGGGAACATGCTATAAAGCACAGGAAGCTCAGCTCAGTGCTCTGTGACGACCTAGATGGGTAGGATGGGGGGAGGTGGGAGGGAGGTCCAAGAGGGAGGGGATATAGGTATACATATTGCTGATTCACTTCATCGTACAGCAGAAACTAACACAACATTGTAAAGCAATTATACATATTCCAATAAAAACATGGCTACATAAAAATTCACGAATTTTGATGTCTTTTTTTAAATGCATGCTGATATGACAGCTGTCACATAAAATCTAACAAAATTGTTTCGAATGAAGTTAAAGACAACTAAGTGCTACTAGAGCCATACAGAAAAAAGCGAACGAAACTTTTGGCCAATGCAATCAATATACATACATATATATATATATATATATATATATGTAGCCTATTGATTCTGTTTCTTTGGAGAACTCTGACCAATACAGTGGATCATGTCTGATACTTATTTCATATTATACACAGGTGTAGCACACCATGGTTATGTTAGAAACTTAAAAGAGACTTTAAAAACAGAGGGATCCTTGATCAGAATGACTCATGAAACTTAATGTCAGTTACTCTGAGACAAAATCCTCACTGCACATTTGCTAAATTCTTGAATGCATGTACTACTGCACTTGTAAGTTTTAACAAGGGTGAAAATAAAGCCAGCAAGAAATGCAGTACTGATCTTGATTACGTGGTGTCAAATGTGTTGAATTTCTATATTTGAATGATGAACTGTAATTATAGCTCATTATACAACATGATTTCATCATGAAATATATTATTTAAAGGATAATTTCAACTCATTTACCATAGTCAAAAACCTGTGTATATCTTTTGAAAATTCATGATATTGTAAGTGTGAAAAATTAATAAATAGAAACCTCAATTAAATAGTTTTGGGAGACTGGAAGGGGTAGCTCTCATGCTCTGCAATGATAGCAGAGCCCAACAGGAGGAAGAAAGACTCCTCTTCTTTCCTGGCAAGGACTCAGCCAATGAAAAGCTATGGATTGTTTACTATAGCCCTCCCTCCCAACTTCCTTTTCTCCTCTATAAAAGCATTCTTCCTCCCTTGCTGTGTGGAGATTTGCATGTGCCTCACCATGGTTGCAGGCCCTGAACTGCAATTCTCGCTAATCCAAATAAACCCATCTTTGCTGGAGAAACATCTGACAGTCGGTTTTAGGTCAATGTAAGTGACATGAGAAAGGCTCTTCTTATCATTGCTCCCTATAACATTTGTAAACCATTTAAGGCATATCATCCTTCCAGTGGCAGTTGGTGTCTTTGACCCTTGTCAGCACATGCATTTGGAGTTGTTTTTCAAATAGTTATGATGAGCATCTTCTCTGCTTTCACCTATGACCCTTGACATAGATTTGTAGAAGGACTGATCAAGATGAAAGTTTTAGTGTGTTTGTCACCAAACATCGTGAGACTACAACTGATCCATGTTAAATTGAACTCCATGGCCTTGATTTCAGTGGGGTTGTGTAGTAACTGACTGAATTAATGGATTAAAGTTAGAAAATGTGCCAAACCATAAACTAGAGATAGGTGAGCAGAGAAGTACATTTTTCCTGCATGTACTATGATTCTGTTCACTTCAGAGTGTGATGGCATGAGTGTTCTCCCATGGAAGAGTATTGTGATCTCTTATAGTTGAGACCAAGCACTTATAATATTTATTATGTGAATATTATACACACAATTTATGAAAATATGAAATGTTTCCTTCCTTCAAGGAAGAAAGCTAATATATTTCAGCTGAGAAATCTGAGAAAGCAGAAACATCAAACTGACAAGTGTGGAACAAAATTCTCCTCTGAGATATCTGGTATTCTGCATTTGCCACTGATCTGGTTTTTATATGCATTTCAGAAAGTAATTTTTTCCCTGATACTTTGCTAGATTGCCCATAGAAATATTGAGAAATATAACACATACTAATGTGGCCAACCTGATATTGAGCATGATAGAGTTAAATACTCCTGAGCTGAAACTTCTGGGTTGAAAGTTGATGCTATTTCAGGGGCAAGTGAGCATGGCATCCCTGTTACTTCCCAGGAGGTGATGTCTTTTTCAACTCTGCTCTCATTAAGTAGCTTTTCTTCCTCTTCAAATGTGAGGAGATTAGAGCCCTCTCCATCACCTGAACATAGAGTATACCCTAAGTGAGTGGTCCCCATGGGACACAGATGGCTCAAAACAGAGGCAAATGGCAGAAGGCATTGTGTAGGCATAGTGGAGAGCAATGAAAACACCTATGTTAACAGCATAACTATTAAGAGCAGATATTAAATGGAACATTGAGCAAGCCCACGAGCAGATAGTAAGAATAACGATTCTGCTAGAAGGAAGTGACTTGTGGTGCACGCCTGTAAAACCACAAACAGTGTGGCTTTCAAGAGAAGGGATGAAGAAATTGGATAAGCAGGAGACAAGAGAAATCGGACCTGAATTGAACCTGGTGATGATTCTATTAATCATCCTTGACTAAGGATTTTCACCCAAGCCATACTGAGGAAAATACTGGAAATTAATATTAGAATTCTCTGTATGCCATTTGTTAATTTGTATTCAGTATATAATTATTATTATATTTATATGATTATTAGTTAACTGTATAGTAAAATACTGTCACTTTAAAATTTTATAATACAGATCCTTTTCATTTAAATTAACCCTTTTATTGTCCTTCAGTTAAAGCTTGCTTCACATGTTGTAAATGACTGGATTGGGAAGACACTACCTGAAAACAGCTGTCTGCCCTGGGGGCCCAGAGGAGCAAAACATAGAAATCAGTCCTTTGTCCAGAACGCTGGCTTTGCCATACTCATTTCAGTCTGGGGATCCTAGACCATATCCATCTTTTATTTTTTTAGAGATCACCAAAGTCTTCATGAGGAGTTTAAGGGGGAAAAGGTGAATGTGATTAAAAAGAATGTCTGGGGACTTCCCTGGAGGTCCAGTAGTTAAGACTTCGCCTTCCAATGCAAGGGGTGCAGGTTCGATCCCTGGTCAGGGAGCTAAGATTCCACGTGCCTTGAGGCCAAAAAACCAAAACATAAAACAGAAGCAATATTGTAACAAATTCAATAAAGACTTTAAAAAAATGAAAAGAATGGTCTTTTACACTTTATTCAAAGTGGCTATGCTCAGTCACTTATTAAGTGTGACTGGTCCTTGTTTGAGAGTATGCTGGAGAACTCATAAGTTTCCTCTTAGCAACTAAGATCTGTGTGTTCTAAGGAGACACCCCTCTCACCCAACTCCAGAAATGGAAGCAAATCAAGTGACAAATATCTATTCACCCCTTTTTATGGGCCCAACACTGGGCTAAGTGTAAGGTATACAAAATAGAGACCAGCTATATTCTGGAAACTCGAATATTTATTCTAAACACAGAAGAAAGAATTGGCACAGTCTAAAACATTTCATGTTAGCTAGAGAGGCAATAAGAGACAAATTGAAAGAAATGAATGTTATCTGGAGCAAAGAGATTTCATGAAAGAGACATAATTGGAAATGTTCCTGGAAGGAGAATAATGGGGAGAGGGGGATGGATAGGCAGATGGGAGGAGTAAATCCTCCACACTGAGAAACCCATCTCAGGTTTGTGCATCATCCCTGAGCGTCCACCTAGTTTTGCAGGCATCATGGCCCTGTATTTCTATTGTTAATGCCATGGTGCACACATATAAAATAACTTCTGTGACTATTTTTTAAAAACTCAGTTTCTGATATTAAGTTGCCTCCAATTTCAACTCTACTCCACCATCTTGACTGTTTATCCTCCATGGGGAGAAAGAGTTTGAGAGATAGACATAGTTTTGATCTCAAGATCTTTTTGATCTCAAGGTAATTTTCTGTGCTCACTTTTCTCAGAAGGGGTTATTTCTTCTCTCTGTTTTTTTCAATGAAGTGTCCCCGAATCTCTGTAAAATAAGATACTAATTTGGGCAGTTGTTAGTGCTCCCAACACCTGTATTATCGTCTTCCTGAGCCCCCAGATAGACCACATTTTCTAGGCTTCCTTGCAGGTAGGTGTCACCATGTGAATGTTCTAGGCAATGGCAAGTGAGCAACAAAGATGGGACCATTTCCAGATTGTCACATAGAGAACAATCCATGTGCAATTCTCTTTTATTCCCTGGCTGATTGGAGAGGACTCTAGGGAACCAAAGGAGGGTGGGGCCTCTGTTGGGAAGGATCCTGGTTCCTGAATTGCGGGCATAGGAGGGAGCCTCCCCCTCCCCCCATCACCACTCATACTGGACAGTGATATGATGTGAGTTAGAAAGAATCCTGATGGGTTGATTTCTTGAAGCAATATCACTATCAATTTAAAGCATATGAATGAATTTCTTACAAAGGGGCATAGCTAATTCTGGTAAACTTTTTAAAAAAGTTTTTATTTGGAAAGAATTTCAAGTCAATAAAAGTTGTAAGAACAGCACAAAGAATACCTGTATGCCCCTTACCCTGATTTGCCTACATTTTGTTCCATTTCCTTTATCTCTTGCTCTTTCTTCACATATATATGTATTATTCATTTTTTTCTGAACCCAATCTCCTCTTAAGAATGACACTCCCCACATAATCATAGCACAGTTATCAAACTTAAAACAAAAGCAAAACAACCCTGACTTCTATTCAATTCACTGTCTGTGTTCCAATCTGTGAATTGACCACTGTCCTTCATAGCAGTTTTTTTCTCTCTAGTACAGCATCCAGTTTAAGGTGATGTGATGTACTGATTTTACTTGTCATATCTCTTTAGTGTCTTTTAATCTTTGTCTTTGCCTTTAATTTTTGTCTTTTATGACATTGACAGTTGTAAAAAACACACTCTTCCCTTTTTACTAGAATATTTCTCATTTTAGGTTTGTCTTGGAGTCCAGTGACTCATCATTGGAGTCACGTTATCCATTCTTTTTGTGAATCTTTTTTTTCTTTCTCCCCCGCACCGCCCCCACCCAGCCCCCTACACCAGCCACGCTGCACAGCATGCAGGATCTTAGTTGTCCAACCAGGGATCGAACCCACACCCCCTGCAGTGAAAGCCCAGAATCTTAACCACAGGACCGCCAGGGAAATCCTGTGAATCTTTTAACTGAAGTACGATAAGCAAAGCACTCTTGTTTTTTTTTTAACATCTTTCTTGGAGTATAATTGCTTTATGATGGTGTGTTAGTTTCTGCTGTATAACAAAGCAAATCAGCTATATGTATACATATATCCCCATATCTCCTCTCTCGTGCATCTCCCTCCCACCCTTCCTATCCCACCCCCCCCTAGGTGGACACAGAGCCCTGAGCTGATCTCCCTGGGCTATGCGGCTGCTTCCCACTAGCTATCTATTTTACATTTGGTAGTGTATATGTGTCCATGCCACTCTCTCACTTCATCCCAGCTTACTCTTCCCCCTCCCTGTGTCCTCAAGTCCATTCTCTACGTCTGCGTCTTTATTCCTGTCCTGCCCCTAGGTTCTTCAGAACACTTTTTTTTTTTTAGATTCCATATATATGTGTTAGCATACGGTATTTTTTTTTCTCTTTCTGACTTACTTCACTCTGTATGACAGTCTCTAGGTCCATCCACCTCACTACAAATAACTAAATTTTGCTTCTTTTTATGGCTGAGTAATATTCCATTGTATATGTATGCCACATTTTAAATTTTTATTTTTTATTTTTTTAATTTTGGCTGCATTGGGCCTTCGTTGCTATGTGTGGGCTTTCGCTGGTTGTGGCGAGCGGGGGTACTCTTCGTTGTGGTGCACAGGCTTCTCATTGCAGTGGCTTCTCTTGTTGTGGAGCATGGGCTCTCGGAGTGTGGGCTTCAGTAGTTTTGGCACGTGGGCTCAGTAGTTGTGGCACGTGAGCTCTAGAGCGCAGGCTCAGTAGTTGTGGCGCATGGGCTTAGTTGCTCCATGGCATGTGGTATCTTCCCAGGCCAGGGCTCGAACCCATGTCCCCTGCAATGGTAAGCAGATTCTTAACAACTGCACAACCAGGGAAGCCACAGTGCCACATTTTCTTTATCCGTTCATCTGTTGATGGACACTTAGGTTGCTTCCATGTCCTGGCTGTTGTAAATAGAACATTGTGGTACATGACTCTTTTTGAATTACGGTTTTCTCAGGGTATATGCCCAGTAGTGGGAGTGCTGGGTCATATGGTAGTTCTATTTTTAGTTTTTTAAGGAACCTTCATACTGTTCTCCATAGTGGCTATTTCAATTTACATTCCCACCAACAGTGCAAGAGGGTTCCCTTTTCTCCACACCCTCTCCAGCATTTATTGTTTGTAGATTTTTTTTGATGATGGCAGTTCTGACCAGTGTTAGGTGATACCTCATTATAGTTTTGATTTGCATTTCTCTAATGATTAATGATGTTGAGCATTCTTTCATGTGTTTATTGGCAATCTGTATGTCTTCTTTGGAGAAATGTCTATTTAGGTCTTTGGATTGGGTTTTTTGTTTTTTTGATATTGAGCTACATGAGCTGCTTGTAAATTTTGGAGGTTAATCCTTTGTCCGTTGCTTTGTTTGCAAATATTTTCTCCCATTCTGAGGGTTTTCTTTTCGTCTTGTTTATGGTTTCCTTTGCTGTGCAAAAGCTTTTAAGCTTCATTAGGTCCCATTTGTTTATTTTTGTTTTTATTTCCATTTCTCTAGGAGGTGGGTCAAAAAGGATCTTGTTGTGATTTATGTAATAGAGTGTTCTGCTTATGTTTTCCTCTAAGAGTTTTATAGTGTCCTGCCTTACATTTAGGTCTTAATCCATTTTGAGTTTCTTTTTGTGTACGGTGTTAGGGAGTGTTCTGATTTCATTCTTTCACATGTAGCTGTCCAGTTTTCCCAGCACCACTTATTGAAGAGGCTGTCTTTTCTCCATTATATATTCTTTCCTCCTCTATCAAAGATAAGGTGACCATATGTGTGTGGGTTTATCTCTGGGCTTTCTATCCTGTTCCATTGATTTATCTTTCTGTTTTTGTGCCAGTACCATACTGTCTTGATTACTGTAGCTTTGTAGTATAGTCTGAAGTCAGGGAGCCTGATTCCACCAGCTACGTTTTTCTTTCTCAAGATTGCTTTGGCTATTTGGGGTCTTTTGTGTTTCCATACGTATTGTGAAATTTTTTGTTCTAGTTCTGTGAAAAATGCCACTGGTAGTTTGATAGGGATTGCATTGAATCTGTAGATTGCTTTGGGTAGTAGAGTCATTTTCACAATGTTGATTCTTGCAATCCAAGAACATGGTATATCTCTCCATCTATTTGTATCATCTTTAATTTCTTTCATCAGTGTCTTATAGTTTTCTGCATACAGGTCTTTTGTCTCCTTAGGTAGGTTTATTCCTAGATATTTTATTCCTTTTGTTGCAGTGGTAAATGGGAGTGTTTCCTTAATTTCTCTTTCAGATTTTTCATTGTTAGTGTATAGGAATGCCAGAGATTTCTGTGCATTAATTTTGTATCCTGCTACTTTACCAAATTCATTGATTAGCTCTAGTAGTTTTCTGGTAGCATCTTTAGGATTCTCTATGTATAGTATCATGTCATCTGCAAACAGTGACAGCTTTACTTCTTCTTTTCTGATTTGGATTCATTTTTTTTCTTTTTCTTCTCTGATTGCTGTGGCTAAAACTTCCAAAACTATGTTGAATAATAGTGGTGAGAGTGGGCAACCTTGTCTTTTTCCTGATTTTAGTGGAAATGGTTTCAGTTTTTTGCCATTGAGAATGATGTTGGCTGTGGGTTTGTCATATATGGCCTTTATTATGTTGAGGTAAGCTCCCTCTGTGCCTACTTTCTGGAGGGTTTTTATCATAAATGGGTGTTGAAGTTTGTTGAAAGCTTTTTCTGCATTCATTGAGATGATCATATGATTTTTCTCCTTCAATTTTTTAATATGGTTTATCACATTGATTGATTTGCGTATATTGAAGAATCCTTGCATCCCTCAGAAAAACCCACTTGAACATGGTGTATGATCCTTTTAATGTGCTGTTGGATTCAGTTAAGCAAAGCACTTTGAACTGAAACTTTGCATGTCACATTGAAAAAGAGTTAGGGAGTGAAGCATCATGCTGTAGTTGTTTAGTTGCTGGGTTACAAGGTGGATGCAGTTTCTAAAAACAACAAATATGTAGTTTCTTACACAATACCAAGAACACCAGTTCTTCTGAGGAGGGGAAGTTGTATGTAAAATTAAGATATTGGTGGTTGTTGATGATAAATCACAGTTTTCTTTTTAGCATATCAGAACCTCCTGCTACTCTGTGCTTACAGAATGCCACAGACTTTCTTGTCTGGAGAAACATATGTGATAACCTGGCAGACACACATTAGTGTCTAAATAGGTGTATTTACCCAGCAAGGATATATGCATTTTAGAAGGTATCTGGGAAGAGCAATTCATGACTCAAAGCACAGTTTTCCAAGGATGGCATTTCTGGGACATGGCGCTTGGACAGGGGAAATGTTTTGGAGCAATGTGATGGTTAGTTTTATAGGTCAACTTGGCTAGGCTATTGTTACCAGTTATTAAACTCTAAACTTTGTGTTTTTGTGAAGGCATTTTGTAGATGTTGTTAATATCTACATTCAGCTTATTTTATGTAAAGGACATTACGTTTTATAATGTGGATGGGCCTCATCCAGACAGCTGAAGGGCTTAAGAGCAAAGGCTGAGGTTTCCTAGACTGCACCATCAACTCCTGCCTGAGTTTCTAGCCTGCCAGCCTGCCCTACAGGTTTCAGACTTCCAGCCTCCATAATTGCATGAGCAAATTCATAAAAAAAAAATTCTCTTTATACACATATGTATCTCCTGTTCGTTCTGTTTCTCTGGAGAACTCTGACTAATACAGACAGGCAATCATTTTTGTATTCCTCAAGTTATGCCTCAGAAGTGGTGATTGCTAGCACAATGTTTTGAACATGAGAAGTGTGCAAATAATATATGTTAAATGGATCCGTGAGTAACCACCTGGAGATTCAACTACTAAGAAAGTTAATGCTATAGTCCCTCCTTATCCATGGGATATCCAAGACCTCCAGTGGATGCCTGAAACCGTGGATAGTAACAAATCATATATATATATATATATATATATATACACTATGTTTTTTCCTCTAGTAATGGGCGGGTAGTGTATACAGTGTGGATACCTTGGACAAAAGTACGTTTCAATTCCTGGGTGGGATGGTGAGAGATTTCATCATGCTACTCAGAATGGCTTTAATTTAAAACTTACGAATTGTTGTTTTCTAGAATTTTCCATTTAATATTTTCAGACCGCAGTTGACTAAAGGTAACTGAAATCATGGGAAGCAAAAATGTGGATAAAGGGGACTACTGCATTGAGGCTTTGAAGTAAAAAATGAAATTTGAGCTTTATCATGATATTTCTTCATAATATTGAAATTCTCAAAAAATAAATAGGAATAATCATGCATTCATGATTTGTTTTTAGTCTTAAGAAATAAGGTCTCCTATTTATTTATTTATTTATTGCCACATAAACTTGAAGTAATGTTGCTGTCTAGGACTCTAATGGTTTTCTACTTAGCAAGTAATAATACAGGTGTGTTCTCAATTTCTGCATTGAGTGAATGTTATTCACATATAAATTTTTTTGCTGCCCTCTGGTGGACATAGTTCTATAAATCAAATATACGTCAAGTAGTCTTCTATTTGAATATGTTTTCCAAGTTCCTTTCTAAGTTAGGAAGTCCAAATGCGTCTTTCATATAAGAAGAGATATCAGCATCTCTGATTTGTTTATAAATCCCAATTAGAATACATGAGGTACTTAAAATATGGCACCAAAAGAGCCTAACAAAAAGTTGTGACAATGATTCCATGAGAAAATGCCTTGAAAGGTATCAGTTGGGAATCCAGTGGTGGTCTCCCCTGCTATGGCCATGATTACTGATGAAGGCTACGTGGAATCCCTGGACCCCTCCTTGGGGGCGGTGGAGTTGCGGGGGGCTTCCATGGGCTGGTATGATGTATGTGTTAGTGTTAGCGGGAGAGGGGCTGGCAGTTGTGAAGTACAGACCTGAAGGTTTTTGGGAGTAGGGTCAGGCGAAGGTAGTAAAGGAAGTGAGGCAGAGCTCAGCCTTGAAGAACAGGATGAGAAGCCCAGTTTAAGAGAAACAGAAGATCTGGAAATAAGGTACATAAAGGGGCTGGAGGAATCAGAGTGACACCAAAGACAGGGAGGGATAGGAAATGACAACAATACAGGCTGTGGTGTATTGGAGCTTGATCGTACCCACTCACAAGAGCCAAGTGTTACATTTTCAAGAATTTTGTGAGCCAGTTGTTAAAGATGTTATTAAAAATTAAACCATATAAACTTAAAATTAAATTGTTTTTTTAAACTAAGATAATACATGCTCAAAACTTATCACTCCCTAATTATTTTACTACAATTTTACTACGTTACTGATAGTAAAATCACTTGTTGAGGTGATTTACATGTTTAGTATTTGTATGGTGAAAATACTAGCTAACAGTGTGCTGCTGTGTGTCTCTCAGAACTCTGCAATCAGTGACATCAGTAGCCTGTAGCTGGTCGTATTGGGAATGTTCTTACCAAGAAAACTGAGAAATGCTACAAAACGAAGTGTTGGTTGCTAAATCTTTGCCAGCATACCACTGGGTAAGGAGGGGTCTTTGGAAATAAAAAAAAGGAGACTTCCTATTTTATTTTATTTAAAAAACTTATTTTATTTATTTTTTATTTTATATTTTTAATTCCACCATGTATGCTGGATTGGTGCTCTAGTTCGTTTATTCATTCAATCAACAAATATTTTCTGATCCACTGCTTGTTGGCAGACAATTTTTCATGGGTGTCTTGTGTTCCTACACATCTTACAAGAGAGGCACTGACTGCTCTTTGTCCCAGAATATCCTTCATGGATGTTCATATAGTGAATGGCTTTGGAAGATAGAGATCATGTCTCCCTCTGGAGTGAAGGGCAGCCATGTTTACTGCCCATTATAAGACTTTTGGAATCTTGTTGTCTTATACCACAACCCAACTGTGTGTGCAGGTATCATCTGGCCCTTTCGGTGTCACCCTGTAGGACTTGGGCTCAGGGAACTGGGCAAAATTGCCAATACTCTGCCTACTGCAATTGCTGTGATTCATTTTTGATCCAGAGTCTTGTGTCTTCTATCAGCATCAGTGAAATTGTGCAGGCTAACTTATTGGCTTGCAAGTAGGATAAAGTCTTAGACCCTTTCCTATTTTTGACAGACTACGTGTCAGGCATTGGTCCAGGTGCTGAGGCAAAGAGGTGGAATAGGCAGACAAGATCCTGCCCCTGTGGGGTTCAAAATATCTTATGGGATTATAAACCAAAAAAAGTATTAACACTAAGCAAGAAACATTAAACAATTATATTGGGATAAGGATTAAGAAACAATTGAATGGTGGTATGATGGAGTACTGAGATAGTGTAGAGAAAAATCTACTCCACACAGGTTGTCGGGGAGGTTCCTTCTGGTGGTTGGTTGAGTGAGTAGAAACGAGTTAGGACTGAGGGGTGAAGGGGGGATTAAGTAAAATAGTAAGAACTGTAGTGATGTAATGAAGCAGCAGTTGTTGAGCGGTCAATGATTGGTTGATTGACTGGGGTAATGAGGTAGCATTTTTTTTAATTCAACAAATATTTATTATATATTAATTATATATCAAGTACTCTGCCAGACAATAGAGCTACAATACAAAAGTGAACAAAACAGACTTGAACATAACTACAGTGATGGAATTTTCTTCTTTGGGGGTTTTCAACTACTTTGCTTATAAAGTTCTTATAAAGAACTCTATCAATTTAGCTTTGGTTTCCTTGCAATGCCAAATATAACATCATAAACCTTTAATCAATCCTTAGTGAGGTCTGTGGTGGACCTCTCTCTTGCAACCTAAAAGCTTGAAAGTATCATGCATGTTCTACTCTGTCAGGCAGAAAGTACTTAGGGCTTTAGAAAAGAACAGATGTGACAGTTTTATTTTCCCCCAAGTCTATTCCAGTAAGACCGAGAATATCCCGTTCATTGATGCCGACCTTGATCTTCATAGAATAGAGAATCCATTCTAAGCTAAGATGGAATCTCGGCATAAAGACTTGGCATATTATACACTGCCAGGAATCTGTAATTCCGAAATATGTTCAGTAGTTCTTGGCTAATTCATGATTTTCTTAAGTCCTAAAATTTCTTTTAAGAGATCTCTCTGTTGAAGTAGCATTTGTTGTTTGATTGATGAAGGGGATTTTTTTTTTAATCGGCAGGGGTGTTATTTGGTTTACTACTAAGGTAAAAACTGGGGAGGGGGTCATCAGACTGTGGTAGTAATGGGAGGGGACTCCTACCATTTTCTTGCATTGGAATCATGTGCAATTCCAAATATTGTGTAAAGAGTTGGGATTTGAGGGAATCCCTGGAACTAATGTCTGGGGGCTGTGTCAGTGTGATGGTGGAAGGGAGGGAGCAAGGAGGTAATTAGTAAGTAGCTGTAGTGAAGGAAATCGAATTTCCCATTTATATGGGAATAGTGAGGAATGGAACCTGCCCCGAGCAGTTTCCTAGGTGAGAGTATATGAGTCAAGAACAAATAGTCAGGAGCTTTAAAATTTCCCTCAACCATTATTTTGGAAAATTAGGTAGCAAAATCCATGTAGTGTGGATACACTAATTGTTGAGAGTTAGAGTGAAGTTAGTCTAGCTTAAGGACTGAGAGAAGGGTTTCTGAGATTCGGTTCTGTCACTTAATTCATGGCTCTGTGACCTCTCTACTGTCCTTTGATGGCCTTAATTGATGGCTCTGTGACCTCTCTACTGTCCTCTACTGTCCTTATAAGATGTGGAGCTTTTTCTGAGAGGTTATGAAGGCCTGAGACCTGAAAGCACAGGCAAAAGAATAGAAGATAAAAGTTCCCTTATGTCTTCCACACATGTGGTTTGAGTACCTTTGTGTATTTTTAGAAATATATCTTACAATGTGCACTCAGAGCAACTTAAAAATAATATTTTTATGCTCAATTATATTTATTGACATAAATATTTCAAATTGTATGTTCTAGATGGAATCTGTCAGTTGGTTATAACTGCTTGTTTCTTTTAGCACTAGCCATTAGACAATCTTAGGTTATACACAAAATGTCTGTCCCTGGATAATAAATACGTTACTGGCTTAGGGAGTTTCCACAATAAAATGCTAACAAAGTAAATCTAGGTAACATCCAAATTATTTTACTGTATAATTTTGTTAAAATGAATATATTTCTGTAATCATGTACCCTTACATGTACAGAGCGTTCAGCATACATCATCATAGGCCTATAAGAATCCCCCCAAATAGTTACTTTTATTATTCCCTTTTTTACATGTGAGGAAGGAAGCTCAGAGGTGGAGTGAGTTGCTTCAGGTCCCATAATTAGTAAGTAGCTGAGTATGAGGTACTTACTAATACTAATCTGCTATGAGCCTTTTGAACCTGTAGGCAGTACTCTCTGGTCTGAGACCTTAAGAGATTTTTGCAGATTTTCCTTTTGTTGCTCCCTTTTAGTTTACGGAATATCCTTGCCCCAAACCTTGATTCCTGGGGTCTTGCTGGTTCAAGCTTCCTCTGTTCACAGGTCTGAATTGAGAGCCCAGCCCCAGTCCTCGTCCTGTGAAAAAGCAGGATTGTTGTCTATCTTCAGTTGCTGGTGGTTTCACATACCCTAGAGTTTTTTAAAATTCATCTACAAGAAAGTACCTCCTTGTTCAATATTGGGCCATCATGAAAACTGATCCCAGCGCAATTTAATTTAACATCCTGTTGGTGAGAAGGATAAAACGTATCCATTTCTGTTTAGAAAAGAAAATGAGGGCTAAATGTATAAAGCTGTTAGGAAAAAAACATAAAGATACTGTCTCCAAAACAACCACCCTCAGGAATATTAGAAACTCAGCTTGCTGGGAAACCTAGAAAGTGATTATGCTTAGGACTAAAAATATGAGGCATGAAAAGAAAAATTCTTGACATAGTCAACTAGCAAAACCACTAGCGGGGCATTTAAAATAAGAAAATAACATAAAAATAACATGAAACTATGGATGTATAGAACCAATCAAGGAACCTCAATGTAAGTACCACTTAGATCAAGAAATAGAATATTGCCAACATCTAGAAGCCTCTTCTTGAGCACAAAGCTCTTCCCTACCCCTCTGTAAAGGTGGATTTACAATAAATCATTTTCTTGGGTTTTTTTTTTTTGTCGTTTGTTCGCTTTTGTTTTAACACCTAAGTTTATGTGTATATATAGTGTATATATGTATTTATTATGTGGTACGCATATAGTTTATATAATTTATATGCATATATGGCTTGTAATCAAATATATATGGGATATATATATATATATATATATATATATTTAATTTTAACCAATACTCTAGAGAATGTCTGTGAGGTTTGTGAACTCCTAAAGATTAGCCAGACTTACTCATCTTTATATATTTAGTACCTAGCGTAGACCCTGACACTTAATGAGCTTGTAATAGCGTGAAATAAATCTGTGTTGCATGCAAAAAAATTATTAAGCAGAAACCTCAATTAAATAGAGTTGAGAGACCAGAAGAAGGAGTTCTCACGCCCTGTGATGATAGCAGAGCCCAGCAGGAAGAAGAAAGACTTCTTTCCTCGCAAGGACTCAGCCAATGAAAAGCCACGGATTATTTGTATCCTAATGAAACAGGAGGGAAGGGGGCGGGGCACAACCTTTAAAAGAATGACATAGCCATAGGACTTGACAAAAACTGGTTAGGATTAACTAGATCCAAGATGGTGGAAGATCTGACTACCAGTAGACCTTGAGCCCCATTATACGCTCATTGTAATATATTAGCATGCTAAATGACTCACCCACTAGCACCTTGACAGTTCTAAGGCTAACCATAAAAGGCCAAAAAGTGGGCAGTGGCCCAATTCCTGGAAATCTCCGCCTCTTACCTGAAATAATCAGAAGAACCCTCCCACTCATTAGCCTATGAAATTATCCAGCCCAGAAAAACTAACCACGCCATATTTCGAGGCTCTCTTGCCTTCTGAGATGGCCCACACTGCCTGTGGAGTGTGTTTCTTTCTAAATATTCTCTCAATAAATCCACTTCTTACCTATCACTTTGTCTCTCACTGAATTTTTTCTGTGGCGAGACATCAAGAACCTCAAATTCACTGGGAGTACTATAGCCTTTCCAACTTCCTTTTTCCCTCTTTAAAATTTCCTTTGCCATGTGGGCACTTGCATGTGGCTCACTATGTTTGCAGACCCCAAACTGCAATTCTCCGCTGATCCTGAATAAACCCATCTTTGCTGGAGAAACATCTGACAGTCTGTTTGTTTCAGGTCAACATGAACAAATAAATTGTAAGTTGTTAAATAAGAGATTATTATTTCACTTATCTTTGGAGATTATTTTGACTATGTGGTGGAATAATATGTGTTGAGATGTAAACTGATACTTTTTCCTTTAACATTTCCTAAATCCATTTTTCTCCATTTCAACAGTTAGGTATTCTGCCTACATTGCCGTAGGGAAGGGACAACACAGATAAATCAGATTACAAAAGAGGTAAATTCTTGACAAATCTATTTGTTTCCAGTAGTCAGTGGATTTGGAAGATTAGATAAAGTGTTGTTTTTTCTGCTCCTTATTTTTCTTGGCCAGAGAAGAAAGAAAGTGAGAAGGCAAACAAGAGATTAGATATGAGACTGTCACTGAAACCTGGAGGCTAACACTTGCTTTTTTGCCTTCTTTGCCCTTAACCCTAGAATAACAGAGATCTTGGATAGGCTTTGGGGGCTCTGAAATTGAGGAGACCTGTGCTGTAGTGTGCAGGGTCTGCTTTATCCCTGCTTCTGAGAGCCAGTTGTCACATTTTTAGGAGTGAGCTTGTTGGTATTACACGGGTGACTTGAAATCAGCCCTGGTGAGAGTGCTCCTTTCTGAAAATTGGCAAATCCTCTTCCATCCCACCTTGGAGAACTGGTTGTTAAACATTTATCAGTACCCTCTGGACATGTGCCTCCATTCCCAGGTGGAGCCTGGGAAAGTAGATGGACTGCCAAGGACTGGGCATATTCTGAAATTACACATCAAGTGTAAAATTTGTGGTGTGATGTGTCCAGGAAGATGGGCTTCAGTCAACCACCCAGGGCTCCTGCCTATCTTTTTGTGCCATGCAGAGGAGTAGAACAATTTCTCTGCATGCAAGAGTAGGACAGAGGTGGTAAAGAATCTCAGACAACCCTAATAATTGACCTGAAGCCCCAGAGTAATATGGAATTGCAGATGAATGTTTTCTGAGCAACTTGGAATGGGCATGGAAGTGATTGACTAAGGGCCATTTTTGAAGGGTCTTGAAGTTGAGGCCAAATGACCTGCCAGAAACGCATCTCAAAGAATGCTGGTTTCAACAGACGACAACCCTACATCTCCAGCCTACTCTCTTCACCCTTCACAATTATATAAGGTCCTGGAGCTTAAACTTGATCTCAGGGTGAAAGAAGAAGGTTTGAGACTAGGGTGGAACATGTGAGTCACCCACATTGGGTGCAAAATTTAATGGGGTACCAAAGAACTCACTAATCAAGATAAATAATATTTTAATGCAATATATGAAAACTCAAAATTAACATAAAGGTGCATGGTGAAAAAAATGTCAAAATTTTAAGTGAACACAAGGTCAGTATTACCTAGTTTTCGCTACTAGGGGAACTGTTACTGATGCTGCTTTAGTCTCCTCACTCCAGTGGAGGGGAGGTAGTTGTGGGGTGGCTGGAGGGCTTTGTATTGCATGAGATTTAGTTTCTGAATGCGAGTTTGAAATAGATAATGAACTGAATTCCAGAAAAATAAAATTCTATCTCTTACACATGTGACTTGTGGGCTCAAACTTGCATTTCATGCACATACATTCTGCTGTAAATTATCCTTGCATCTATAATTAAGTACTTTACAAATGTTGTAATATATTTTCATGTGGGATTAAATATATGGTTACTTGTTAGTAACAGTTGAGGTCAGGGAGGATTTATGTTATTTTTTTTAGGTGGTTTCAAATCTGTAGGTATACAGGTATACCTTGTTTCATTGTGCTTTGCTTTATTGTGCTTCACAGATGTTGCATATTTCACAAAATGAAGTTTTTTTTTTTTTTTTTTTTTTTTTTTTTTGCGGTACGCGGGCCTCTCACTGTTGTGGCCTCTCCCGTTTGCGGAGCCCAGGCTCCGGACGCGCAGGCCCAGCGGCCATGGCTCACGGGCCCAGCCGCTCCGCGGCATGTGGGATCTTCCTAGACCGGGGCACGAACCCGCGTCTCCTGCATCGGCAGGCGGACTCTCAAGCACTGCGCCACCAGGGAAACCCCACAAAATGAAGTTTTTTTTTTTTTTTGCGGTACGCGGGCCTCTCACTGTTGTGGCCTCTCCCGTTTGCGGAGCCCAGGCTCCGGACGCGCAGGCCCAGCGGCCATGGCTCACGGGCCCAGCCGCTCCGCGGCATGTGGGATCTTCCTAGACCGGGGCACGAACCCGCGTCTCCTGCATCGGCAGGCGGACTCTCAAGCACTGCGCCACCAGGGAAACCCCACAAAATGAAGTTTTTTTTTTTTTTTGCGGTACGCGGGCCTCTCACTGTTGTGGCCTCTCCCGTTTGCGGAGCCCAGGCTCCGGACGCGCAGGCCCAGCGGCCATGGCTCACGGGCCCAGCCGCTCCGCGGCATGTGGGATCTTCCTAGACCGGGGCACGAACCCGCGTCTCCTGCATCGGCAGGCGGACTCTCAAGCACTGCGCCACCAGGGAAGCCCCACAAAATGAAGTTTTGTGGCAACCCTGCGTTGAGCAAGTCTGTTGCTGCCATTTTTCCAACAGCATTTGCTCACTTCGTGTCTCTGTGTCACATTTTGGTAATTCTCACAATATTTCCAACTCTTTCATTATTATTACATTTGCTATCAGTGATCTTTGATGTTACTATTGTAATTGTTTGGGGGCACTATGAACCGTGCCCATATATGATGGTGAACTTTTTTTTTTTTTTTAAGATTTTTTTTGATGTGGACCATTTAAAAAGTCTTTATTGAATTGGTTACAATATTGCTTCTGTTTTATGCTTTGGTTTTTGGCTGCGAGGCATGGGGGATCTTAGCTCCTGGACCAGGCATCGAACCTGCACCCCCTGCATTGGAAGGTGAAGTCTTACCACTGGACTGCCAGGAAAGTCCCTAAGACGGTGAACTTAATCGATAAATGTTGTGTGTGTTCTGACTGCTCCTCCGACTGCCGTTCCCCATCTCTCTCCCTCTCCTCAGGCCTCCCTATTCCCTGAGACACAACAATATTGAAATTAGTCCAGTTAATAACCTTACAATGGCCTCTAAATGTTCAAGTGAAAGAAGGCATGTTGAAAGCCAAGATAGGCCAAAAGCTAGGCCTCTTGCACCAAACAGTTAGCCAAGTTCTGAATGCAAAGGAAAAGTCCTTGAAGGAAATTAAAAGTGCTGCTTCACTGAAGACATGAATGATAAGAAAGTGAAACAGCCTTATTGCTGATGTGGAGAAAGTCTTAGTGGTCTAGATAGAAGACCCAAACTAGCCACAACATTGCCTTCGGCCAAAGCCTAATCCAGAGCAAGGCCCTAACTCTCTTTAATTCTGTGAGTGCTGAGAGAGGAGAGGAAGCTGCAGAAGAAAAATCTGAAGCTAGCGGAGGTTGATTCATGAAGTTTAAGGAAAGAAGCTGTCTTCATAACATCAAAGTGCAAGATAAAGCCTCAAGTGCTGATGTAGAAGCTGCAGCAAGTTATCCAGAAGATCTAGCTCAGGTAATTAATGAAGGTGGCTACACTTAACAACACATTTTCATTGTAGACAAAACAGCCTTCTATTGGAAGAAGATGCCATCTAGGGCTTTCATAGCTAGAGAGGAGTAGTCAATGCCTGGCTTCAAAGCGTCAAAGGACAGGCTGACTCTCTTGTTAGGGGATAATGCAGCTGGTGACTTTAACTTGAAGCCAATGCTCATTTGTCATTCTGAAATTCTAGGGCCCTTCAGAATTGTGCTAAATATACTCTGCCTTTGCTCTATAAATGGAACAACAAAGCCTGGATGACAGCATGTCTGTTTACAACATGGTTTCCTGAATATTTCAAGCCCACTGTTGAGAGCTATTGCTCAGAAAAAAAGATTTCTTTCAAAATATTACTGCTCATTTACAATGCACCTGGTTACCCAAGAGCTCTGATGGAGATGTGTAATGAGATTAATGTTGTTTTCGTGCCTGCTAACACAACATCCATTCTGCAGCCCATGGACCAAGTACGAATTTCAACTTTCAAGTCTTATTTTTCAGGAAATACATTTTGTAATTCTATAGCTGCCATAGATAGCGATTCCACTGATGGATCTGGGCAAAGTAAATTGAAAACCTTCTGGAAAGTATTCATCATTCTAGATATCATTAAGAAAACTCATGATTCAGGGGAAGAGGCCAAAATATCAACATTAACAGGAGTTAGGAAGAAGTTGATTCCAACCCTCCTGGGTGACTTTGAGGGGTTCAAGATTTCACTGGAGGAAGTAACTGCAGATGTGGTGGAACTAGCGAGAGAACTGGAATTAGAAGTAGCGCCTGAAGATGTGACTGAATTGCTGCAATCTTATGATAATACTTTAATGGATGAGGAGTTGCTTCTTATGGATGAATAAAGACAGTATTTTTTTTTTTTTTTTAAGACAGTAGTTTTTTAAGATGGAATCTAGTCCTGGCAAAGATGCTGTGAAGATTGTTGAAATGACAACAAAAGATTTAGAATATTATGTGAACTTAGTTGATAAAGAAGCAGCAAGGTTTGAGAGGACTGACTGTAACTTTGAAAGAAATTCTACTGTGGATAAAATGCTATCAAACAGCATTGCATGCCTACAGAGAATTCATTTGTGAAAGGAAGAGTCAATCAATGTGGCAAACTTCATTGTTGTCTTATTTTAAGAAATTACCACAGTCATCCTAACCTTCAGCAACCACCACCCTGATGAGTCAGCAGCCCTCAACATGGAGGCAAGACTCTCCTCCAGCAAAAAGATTACAACTCGTTGAAGGCTCAGATGGTTAGAATTTTTTTAGAAGTAAAGCATTTAAAAAAAAAAATTATTTATTTGTTATTTATTTGGTTGCGTCAGGTCTTAGTTGCAGCAGGTGGGCTCCTTAGCTGTGGCTCGTGGTCTCCTTAGTTGCAGCAGTCAGGTTCCTTAGTTGTGGCTCACCCACTCCTTAGTTGTGGCATGCAAACTCTTAGTTGCAGCATACATGTGGGATCTAGTTCCAGGACCGGGGATCAAACTTGGGCCCCCTGCATCGGGAGTGTGGAGTCTCAGCCACTGCGCCACCAGGGAAGTCCCAGTGGTAAAGTATTTTTTAATTAAAGTATGTACATTGTGTTTTTAGACATAATGCTATTGCACACTTAATAGACTATGGTATAGTGTAAACATAACTTTTCTATATGCTTGGAAGCCAAAAACCTTGCATGACTCCCTTTATTGGGATATTCTCTTTATGGTGGTGGTCTGGAACCAAACCTGAAATTATCTCCAAGTTATGTCTGTACCTGTGTGTATGTATGCACATCTCTCTTTGTATATTTAGTAGTTTATTAGTCTGCCAGATTTTCTGGTACTAAAGTTAGAGTCACTGGTCTATAGTACTTATGATTCCCTTCAGCAATTTGTCACAAATGACAGACATATTTTAACTAACAATTCCATAATTTCATGCTTCACTTATTTTCTGTGTTGGGTAATGTCAACTTCCATCTATTATCAGCCTCTGCCAGTTCTAGTAGGAATAAAAAAAAAAAGCTGACATTTTATTGGTCTCAGTATGTGCAAGGAACTTTGAATATCCTGTTACGTGAATTATCTCATTTAATATGGCAGCTCCATAAGAGACGGATAGTAAAATGTCCATATACAGATGAAGAAACTGAGGCTTAAGATGGTCACATGTCTGCCTGGCTCAAAGCCCGTATGTATACTCACTGTGCCAAACTGCCAAATCTAGTGTCCTGATGCCTCACGATGGGGTCCACTGATGTCCCCTTCGCTCAGCTTGTGAATGTGTTTTCCTTTTGTTTTAGACCTAGAAGACTGTGCAGCATTTCTAGTTCACAGGAGTTATATTATTTCTATCTGTTCTTATGAACATAATGTCTGATGAAATATTAAAACTATGTTCCTCTATGAACAGTAACTCCAAAAAGAATGTCAACCGATAGTGCTGGTGATGAAAATGAATAGAAAATGAGAAAGTAAAAGAAAAGACATCATTATTCTTAGGCACAAAATGTAAGATTTATGGAACAGATGACAGACCGCATTGATGTTTGTGAATTGGATCAGGACTCTCTCATTTGAAAGTATCAGAAAACCCACTCAGGCAAGGTCTTGAGAGCTGAACTGCTAGTGCTGTGAGGGTGGGCCAGGATCTGGAGTGGCAGGAAGTGCTGGAGATGTAGGGATGTGAGGGCCACATGAGCCAAGTCCAGAATAGGGGAGCAGTCTAAAGGTCAGGGCTGCAGGGCAAGAGTAAGGTTACAGAAAGAAGGCAAGATAGGGTATGAGGGGATGGAAATACACTGGGAAATGGGGCATTTTCCCTCTATCTCTTTGCCCGAGGCGGAATTTCTGGCAGTGCCTGCATCTCCTCTGTGGCTCCTGCTGTCTACGATGATGCTTGCCATGGTTCCAGGTTCTCCTGGGTGACCCAGCCTTGGAGCTCCTGTAACACCACCTCCTCCGTTGGTTCCTCAAGCCTGCTGGTATCAACCAGAAGCTTTATTTGGCTTCTCAGCTTTTGCCTCACTTGTGTTATCAGTTTCCTACACACAATTCCCTCTGATTTAAATATTCAGCATGGTTTCTGATTCCTGGTTGAATCTTGACTTATACACTGTGCTGCTGGTCTTTGACCTTTATAAACCTAGAACCCAATAACACTTTAATCATTAGTGGCATACACATATAGGACCATTAAGAACACTTAGCATGACCTTTTTCTTAAAGTGCCATATTCTGAAGCACTTGAATCTTAAAATAAGAGGTACCTGCTATATTTCATAGTCAAAAAAGAACAATGAGGTTTTGGTAAAGATGAATCTAGAATACACATATGGGATGGGCTGAAGAGCAGAGGTCTGAGCATGTTGGCATGAGAAGAGAAAGGAACCATTAGAAATGCTGGGAGGGTCTTTGATTGGATCAAGATCCTAGTGGTGGCATTTTGGGGTAAGAAAATAAACGGGGAGGAGAATTTCTTCCTGAGGGACAAATAAAGGGAAGGGGAATAAAAGGGAGGGTGTTAGTTGAGAATGGTTTTTGCAGTAGATTCAATGAAGTACTTCAGTATGTCTAAATGGAAACATAGGTTCCACCCAAATGAGTTCCCCAGCAAAGCCCAAAATAAGCAAAAAATTTAATCTTTCTGTTTTCTCTCTTTCATTCTTAAATGTGCTTATGTATTATTATTGCCAAGTGAACCAGTTGATTCTTTAGTTGGTTTTCTTGTGACATTCAGTGTCCTTTTAAAGGATCTTTTTATATTCTAAATATGGCATTTTGTAGATTTTTGAAATCCTAGCTCTCCCTCCACCACCCTCATATTTGCCTTCACTCTTTTGCCCTTTCCTTTATTTAAGTGTATATGCTATTCTGTGCTCATTGCTTGGATAGGAATGTGGAAGGTGAAGGTTTGGTGAAATCAAATTGGTTTTCATTCTCTCCCTGGCGTTTATTTTCCAAAATGCTAAGGCCCCAAGAAAATAAAAAGGCAGAGCTGGGGATAAGAGCAGGGTAGATCTTCTCCAGCAGATAGAAACATTTCAAATGAATTCGTAGTATCTGTGATTAGAGGTATCTCTGCCTTGCTCCTTAGGAAGAGCACTGGAGAGATGGTAAGATCCCATCTGTTTCTGTTTCCTGATTGCATTCTACCTACACACTCGTGCTGCCCAGTTTTGATCTTTATAAACTTAGACCCTAATAATACTTTAATCATTAAAGGTATACATATATAGGACCACTAAGAACACTTAGCACAGCCATTCTTTGAAGGTACCATATTTTAGAGGAAATGTGGCACCTTAGACAATCACACAGATGTCCTGTACCCCAATATGATATTGATGTAGAAAAAGTCTTAACCCTTAGAAGTCTCCCAGTAGTAGCAGAGACTGTGTTGGACCTGAAGGAGCCATGCAGACAGGGATGAGGCATGTCTCGATATTCCCTGCCTGTACTAAGGACCAGAAGTAGGCAATGGACACGTCAATAAATGCCACTAGGCTCAGATGACACACAAGATCAGATGATCTTCTTTTGATGCTTAGGTGCCACAGAATTTAAACACACCTCAGGAAAAAGGGATAGGAAGCCCAAATTAACTGAGATTAAGAAAAGGAAAATAGTATGGATGTTCCTAAAAAGTTAAAAATAGAACTACTGTATGATTCAGCAATCCAACTTCTGGGTGTGTATTTGGATACCCAGAATTGAAATCAGAATCTCAAATAGATATTAGTACTCCCATGTTCACTGTAGCTATTCACAATAGCCAAGATATGGGAAAAACCCAAATTTCCATCAACAGATGAATAAATAAAGAAAATGTGGTATATACATACAATGGAATATCATTCAGTCTTAAAAAAAGAAGGAAATCTTACCATTTACAACAGCATAGATGGACCTGAAAGCCATTATGCTAAGTGAAATAAATCAGTCACAGAAGGACAAATACTCCATGATTCCACTTCCATGAGCTATCCAAAATAGTCAAATTTATAGAAGCAAAAAATATTAATGGAATTGTGGTTGCCAGGGGATGGGAGAAGAGAAGAGGGGAAGTTGTTGTTCACTAGGTATAAAGTTACAGTTATACGAGCTGAGCAAGTTCTAGAAATCTGCTGTACAACGTAGCGCCTGTAGTTAACAAAATAGTATCGTGCACTTAAAAATTTGAAAGGATGGATTTCATACTATGTTCTACTCCAAACAAAAACAAAAAAACCCAAAACACAGAAAAAAAAAAAAACTAGACACAAGGAAACTTTTGGAGGTGATGGATATATTTATTACCTTGATTGTAGTGATGATATCATAGTTGTACACATGTATTCAAACTCATCAAATTGTATACATTAAATATGTGCAGTTTTTTGTCTATCAGTTATGCCTCAATAAATCTGTAAAAAGAAAAGGAAAATAAAAAAAGAGAAGGAAGACTACCTTTTTCAGTTAATGTTTGGATTGTCTCCAAATCATTTATTGAACAATTTATCTTTTTCAACACTTGAAACACTCTTATGACATACTAAAGTATTTCATATACTTAGGTCTATGTTTGAACTTTCTTTTTTATTTTAATGAATTTTTAAATCAGTTCTTGAGCAGGAACTGTGTTATTCTTGATATTGTAGCTTTATAACTTATAACCAGTAGGGCTGGTTCTTCCATGTTACTCTTTTTTTCAGAATTTTCCTGTTTATTTTTGCTTGTTATATTTTAATATAAACTTTAAGATTGGCTTCCTTAGTTATAAGTATCGCTAGTATTTTTACTAGAATCAATTTAAAATTATGGACTAATTAATGGAGATTTACACCTTTATTAGGTTGATTTTTCCTATTCAGGAATATGGTATGTTTCTACATTTTTTCATGCTAATTTTTGTGCCCATTACTAGTGTTTTAAAGCTTCTTAATATAAATTTTGCACATTTTTTATTAAGTTTTCTGCTATGTGTATTAATTGGGGTCCTGGCAAGAAAGAGATAGCAAATACTCAAATGAAGTAATGAAGGGGAGTTTAATGAACAGGCTCTTTTCAAAGGTGTGGGAAAGGGTTAAGAAAACTCAACAAGGGACAGTGAAATATCCAAAGATTAGTGACAGTAGAGAGTAGGAAGAGGGGGAAGTAATGGTTACCAGATATTGGAGGGAGCACTTATAGGAGAGGACTGCCTTACAAGAGCTGTGGGCATCTGCAGAAGGGCAAGGAAAAATCAAGGAGGAGATACCTTGACCTTGCTCTTCACTTACCATCTGTTTACCTTCCATGCCCTCCCGTTGGACAAACCTAACAGAAACCAGAGAGCAAGGGAGACCATTGACATGGCCCATAAATGTCAGCCTCCTTGGACACAAAGTAGAGTAGAGAAGGGTGCAATGGACTGAATGTTTGTGCCCCCCCCATTCATATGTTGAAATCCTAACCCCAAATGTGATGGTATTAGGAGGTGGGTACTTTTGGAGATGATTAGTTCATGAGGATGAAGCCCTCAAAAATGGGATTAGTGCCTTTATGAAAGGGACCCTGAGGGCTCTTTCACCCTCTTTCTACCATTTGATGATTCAAGGAAAAGTTGGCAGTCTGTAACCTAGGAAAGGGTCCTTACCAGAACCCAGGCAGGCTGACACCCTGATCTCAGACTTCCAGCCTCTAGAACTGTGAGAAATAAATTTAGACTGTTTATAAACCACCCAGTCTATGGTACTTTGCTATAGAAGCCTGGACTAAGACAGAAAATGGTACCAGTTAGTGGGAAGGCTGCTCTAACAAATACCTAAAAATGTGATTGAAACTGGGTAATGGGTAGAGGCTGGAAGAGTTTTGAGGTGGATGCTAGAAGAAACGGAGATTGTTGTGAATAGATTTTTAAAGGTGATTCTGATGAGAGCTCAGAAAGAAGAGAGCTGTAGAGAAAGCTTCCTTCTTCTTAGAGAATACCTAATAACTCATGAACAGAATGTTGATATAAATATCGACAGTAAAGGCTATTTTGACCGAGTCTCAGATGGAAATAAGGAATAGGTTATTAGAAATTGGAGGAAAGGTGATCCTTGTTATCAGGTGGCAAAAACTTGCCTAAATTGTGTTGGTGTTCTAGTCGTTGGTGGAAGGTAGAACTTGCCAGTGATGAAATTGGATATTTAGCTGAAGCGATTTCTAAGAAAATGTTGAAGGAGAAGCCTGGTTCCTCCTGACTGCTTATAATAGAATGTGAGGAGATAGAAATGCTTTGAAGATAGAACCATTAAGCAAAAATGAACCAGAGCTTGCAGATTTGGAAAATTCTTAGCCTATTTATATTGCGAAAGATAAGAAAGTGTGTTTGGAAGAGAACACTAAGGGATGTGAACCGTGGAATGAATCAACCATCTCAACAAAAGCCAAGAATAGAGATGGGATTATACCAACAGAAAAACTACCAGCTGGAACTGGCAGAGGAAATGGGACAAAATGAGGGAAGTCTGTCAAACTTCTTAGATCCTACAGGACTGGACCATAGAACTATTTGACTACAAACATGCTATTCTTCAAGACAAGGGAAGAAGACCCTGAAGGCAATTCAGAAGATCATCAGAGTTCACTCCTAAAACAGGCCCAGAATGCTTGGGTCCAGGGGACAGGGCTATATCCACCTTGATTTCAAAGGGTGGGACCAAAGCTCAGTGGAGTCCTGGAGGTGTGACCCCCATCCTGACAGAGAACCATGGCATGGGTGGAGCCACTGCAGAGAGAAACAGCACAGGCAGTTCCTTGCCAAGCTTCAGGGTGATAGTGACACCCCAGTGGGTCTAGAAGGTAGGACCACCCTAGTGGGACTGAAAGGTAGAGTATGGAGCCAAAGAGGATTATTCTCGAGTCTTAAGATCTCATGAAGTTTGCCTTGCTAGGTTTTGGGCTTGCTAAGGACCCATTACCCCTTCCTTTTTTCCTTTTTCTCCCATTTGAAATGGGAATGTCTGTCCTATGCCTGTCCTACCATTGCATTTTAGAAGCACATGACTTGCTTGATTTCATTGGTTCACAGCTGGAGAGGAATTTTTCTTCAGTATGAGTCTCATTCATATCTGATTTAGATGATTTTTATGAGACTTTGGACTTTAGAGTTGATGCTGGAATGAGTTAAGACTTTTGGTTACTGGAATGGAATGAATATATTTTGTATGTGAGAAGGACATGAATTTTTGGAGCCAGGGCTGGAATGCAATGAACTGAATATTTGTGTCTTCCCAAAATTCATATGTTGAAATCCTAACTGACAGTTTTTTTCTGTTTTTTTTTTTTTTTGCGGTACGCGGGCCTCTCACTGTTGTGGCCTCTGCCGTTGCGGAGCACAGGCTCCGGACGCGCAGGCTCAGCGGCCATGGCTCACGGGCCCAGCCGCTCCGCGGCATGTGGGATCTTCCCGGACCGGAGCGCGAACCCGTGTCCCCTGCATCGGCAGGTGGACTCTCAACCACTGTGCCACCAGGGAAGCCCCTAACTGACAGTTTGATGGTATTAGGATGTGGGGCCTTTGAGAGGTAATAAGGTCATGAGGGTGGATTTTATAAGGGATTAGGGTCTTCTGAAAGGGACCCCAGAAAGCCCTCTAGCCCTGCTTCTGCTGTGTGAGGATAAAAAGAGATCGTCAGTCTGCAGCCCAGAAGAGGGCTGTCACTAGAACCTGACCACGCTGCTACCATCATCTCCAGCTTCCAGCCTCCAGAACTGTTGAGAAATAGATTTCTGTTGTTGATAAGCCACCCAGTTTATGGTACTTTGTATAACAGTTTGAACTGACTAAGACAAAGGGTAAAGAGTGGATCTGAAGGGGCAAATGACAGATATTTAGTACACTACATATTTTATCTTTTTGTTAATACTGTACATGAAATATTTTGTCATCTCTCTCTGGTGTGTGTGTTTGTATGTACTTCTGCCATCCTGAACTTAAGCACTAAGGGAGATAGGTGATGTTCAATTATATAAGTAGTCACGATGAATGTGCTATCATAGGGGAGATAAAGCGTTCCTTGAAAGCTTTAGTGGGTAGACCTGATGAAGTCTATGGAGTCATAAATATGTCCTGAAAGAGAGAGGTTTTGATTGATATCCTAAGGATGATAAGGTATTAGACAGGTGAAGGGGCGATAGTGGTAGAGTTTGGTAAAGAGAAACTGGAGGTGAAGGAGGTTTTCAAGTTAGATGAGGAATTTGAATCCTTCTTCATTATTTACTTGCTGTTGGACCTTGGATGAATTACCTAAGTTCTCTGTGTCACAATTTTTCCATCTGTAAAGTATTTGTAATAATACCCACCTCACAGGGTTTTTGTAAGAATTAAATGAGAAATGCATTTAATTTTGGGGGGGACAGTGCTTGGCAGATGATAAGTGCTCAGTAAGTGTTAGCTATTGTCGTTAATAATGTATAAGGAAGACCTGCAGTTAATAGAGGGTGAGACCCATCGGAGGAAATCCATCAGAGTGTGTAGTGGGAGAGCATTAGAGGTTCAAATGGAGATGTAGAAAAAGATAAGAATTTGGAGAACTCGTAACTTGATAATAAGTTTGGACCTTGTTCTGAGAGCAATAGGAAGTCTCCCTTAACACAGGGAAGTTACACGATCATATGTCTGTTTTAGAAAGTGCTACATTGCCAAGCTTCCTTGAAGTTAGGGGCCTGCATTGTGGCCAAGGGGACGTATTAGTCAGGGTTCTCCAGAGAAACAGAATCAATACCAGGATGTGTGTGAGTGTGTGTGCGCGAGTGTATGTGTGTGTGTGTGTGTGTGTGTGTGTGTGTGTGTGTGTGTGTGTACAGAGATTTATTAGAAGGAATTGGCTCACATGATTATGGAGGCTGGTGAGTCCAGAATCTGCAGTGCGGGCTGGCAGGCTCCAGACATAGGGGAGCTGATGACACAGATGAAGTCTGAAGGCAGTCAGTTGGAGAATTCTCTCTTGCTCAGAGAGGCTGCTAATTTTGTTCTAATCACGCCTTCAACTGATTGGATTGGGCCCACCCACATTATGGAGGGCCAACTGCTTTTCTCAAAGTTCACTGATTTTAATGTCAATATCATCCAAAAGCACCCTGAAAGTTGACATGTAAAATTAAACATTACAGGGGGTGTTAAGCAGAAGCCATGTGTGCCCCTTACAGGCTGGGCCTTAAACCCCAGTCCTCCATGCTTGCTTTCTTTGCTCCTTGGCAGATGGGGGCCAGAGGATCTGGAATAGGATTGTAAATCCTGGGGGATGAAGGAGCTACTAGATGGAAGGAAGCTGGGTCCCTGAAAGACTAGATGGAACAGGGCCTTTATTCCACCTCCATCTCTCTTTGCACTGTGACATGTGTGAAAGATAAGCACATGTTGTGTTAAGCTTTGGGATTTGGGGGCTTGTTTATTAAGCTGAGAGTCAGGAGTTCTTTGGAGAGTGCTGTTGATGTGCCGTTCCTCCTCCCCCTTTCTTTGGAAGAGGCAAGAGTGTCAAGGAATGCTTGCATCTTGTGGAGTTTGAGAGAGGAAGTCATGTTTTGATTCATGCCTGAGGAGTCTAAAGGTAAGAGATGCTTCTTTAACAGAGGTCCCAAGGGCAGTTAGTGTATCCTGAGGCAGTCATTCTGGCAGCAGTAGGGAGAATGTGTTGAAGCAGGTAAATGCTGGAGTCAGGGAGACCAGTTAGGAATTTGTGGTTCAAGTCTAGGCAAGAGATTGTGTTGCTCTGGACTAGGTTGGTGCAGTGGGTGTGCAGAAGATGCCTAAATTAATCATGCTGTGATTAGTAATAAATGTTCAGTGCCCTACCAAATTATCTCAATGCAAAGTCCAAATTTCTTTTTTTTCCAGATGAAATCGAAATTGATTGATTGTTTGGATTTATTCCACAGTAAAGGAAAACTTATGAAATATGATGGTATTTCTAGTTTCCTATTTCGGGTCCAATTAAAAAAGAAGGAGTCCTAGGCAAAGTTGAGGTGATAATGCTTAATTGGGAGGCACATCACAGCGCAGCAAGAGAGAAGGAAAGAAATGAGGCAGAGAAAGATAAGAAGCAAATTTGAGTTGATATGCCAAGTTAGCCACTGCTCCGTGGCTCTAGAGAAGTGTGCCTCAGAATAATTCATCCATCGGAAGTAGGATTAGGAAGGAAATTTAGGCCAGCTCAATGATGCCTACTGTCTCTCTGGGTTAAAGGTCAAGCCACAGGAAATTTACGACATTATCCTGCATCCTCCCTAGGGTATTGCTGTGAGTGATGAAGGAAAGCAGGAGAGGAATGGACGGTCAGAAGCCAGGGGTGGAGGAGGGGAGAATAGTCAGCAGTCTGCTGGAGGAGAGGCAGTTAATGTACCTTCATGAGAGGGTTTCTGAGGGCCTGTCCCCCAAAACCCTTTAGAGGAGAATCAGCCTTGGATACCAGAGGGCAGTGATACAAGATCACAACTGTACTCTGGGCCTGACCTAGCAGGAGAGGGGGTGAGCAAGGAAGAGAAAGGAAGCCAACTTCATCCTACTTACCTACTGCAGACATCCAAGCCCAAAGCATGTTGGAGCTGCGAGAGGGGAGAAGTTATAACTTAAAAGGAAGGTTTCAGTTATGTGATTAGACTAGACTGGACTGGACTGGACTTTTTACTATCTGAATGAGGGCAGAGGATTTTTTAGTTGAGCAGGACCATAAACAAACAAACAAACAAACAAAAATTTGAAAAAATAAAAAAGGAAAAGCAAAGCGAAGCAATATTTTCTTGGTATTTTGTCCAGGGTGGACATTAATGAGTCTAGAGAGCAAGTTAAAAGTCTGTTTAAAAAAAATTTTTGTTTACACCATCATATCCATCTTGTAAAATCAACTAGGTGTACTCTTAAACATTCTGCTATATTGCTATGAAGATCTTTCTTATTTGGCTCTGTTAAAATGCTGCATAAGAAGACAAAGACATCCATCAATTATCACTCATGATGCCCACGGTCTGAATTAGTTAATACAATTTGATACCACTTTATCAAGCAGGTTCCAGCTATAATAGGGACTCAGGGTTAATAAGATATTCTAGGGGTAGGAATTATAAAAAGAATAGTACAGACCCTAAAACACTGGGTTGTCTGGAGTAAAGTGTGTATTGGTGGAATATTTGGGCAACCAAAGTGAAGGGGGGTGATGATGCTGAATCTGGCCTCTGTACCCAGCATCGAATTAAATCTTGGAGACAGAATTTTGGGTGAAGTAGAAAAGAATAGCTTTATTGCTTTGCCAGGCAAAGGGGGCCGCAGTGGGCTAATGCCTTCAAAACTGTGTGTCCTGACCTGGAGCAGGTAGGAGGAGTTTTATAGTAATGGTTCAAAGAGGGCGTGATCAGCTCATGGACATTCTTCTTCTTTTTTTTTTTTTTAAACATCTTTATTGGGGTATAATTGCTTTACAATGGTGTGTTAGTTTCTGCTTTATAACAGAGTGAATCAGTTATACATATACATATGTTCCCATATCTCTTCCCTCTTTGTCTCCCTCCCTCCCACCCTCCCTATCCCACCCCTCCAGGCAGCCACAAATGGACATTCTTCTGATTGGTTGGTGGTGAGGTAAGTGGGAGTCAGCATCGTCAACCTTCTGGTTCCAACTGGGTCTGGGGTCTGTGTGCTTGTGGGCAGCATACAGTTAACTTCTCCCACCAGGTGGGGCTTTCAGTATCTGAGAAACGTCTCAAAGATATTGTTATATATATCCTTTGAGGGGGAACCAGGACCCTGCCCCAAGGCTGCACTATTGTTTCTTGACTGTTCCTCCCTTGTCTCTGCATCCCCTCCCTTCCCTAACTAACAACTGTTTGAACCTGTCTGTTGGAACTCAGGGAAGGTCAGGAGGCTGAATGAGGCCTATTTCCTGTAATTAAGAAATGGGGGCCACAGAAAGGCTTTCTGCCCAGGAGTCCCAAAGGATCCTACTCAGTTTCAGTGGCACTAGGCACCTGGGTAGGGTGAAAGTAAGAGGATAAGAAAGCACTGAGGACAGTCCAGGTGCTCTGTTTCATCCATTCTGCAGAGGGGCGGCCTCAGTGAAGCCCACCTCATTCAACCCTTGTGGTTACTTGTCACAGTTCAGCACGTGTCCAGAGTAGTGACTGTGGCAGAAAATCTGGAAGTTGACTCCCAGTTCCTCAGTTTAAAACTTTAGAACTTGCAAACTGTGCAGGAAGAGAGTTCTTAATACATATTAATGGTTTGATTATTCAGGTGGAGAAGGAGTGAGGATGCATGCATTGAGGCCAGTATTCTGATATCTGACTTTTGTGCTGTGTGTAAATTTGGTCACACACTTGAAGCGTCAGAGGGAGAATCATAGGACAGCAGAAGAGAATTTAATAATTCATCAGTTTCTCAACTGACCTTTGGCATAATTCAGAAGGAGCTCATAGAAGGCTCTGAATAAATCCTGTTGAATAAATAAACTGGGAACTACTGATTATGTGAATTGGGAGAAAGATTTAAATTGTAGAAACAGCAATATTTCCAGCAAAATATTCACAAATTTCAAACTCACCTGCAAATAAAGGAATAAATTTATCTATAATGAATTTGAATGATTTCTCGCTTGGGGTTATTTTATTTGGTGTATTTTATACAGGGAATTCAGGACTATAGATGGGTAACACCTTTCTGAATGCCTTTGAGTAAGTGATTGTTCCATATTAATTGTCCATAAGGGGCAAATAGTAGACCCAATAACTTGTATTGGTTAACTGGAAGTTTAATATTATTGTGATTATTTAGTTCTTTGAGATGTTTAGGAGACATTTTATGTTTCAGTAATTATTATTTTAATTTGTGACTTGATTAATATAGTCAGTTAGTCAGTTTCAATAAACGTAATGTAACGAGAATACCAGTGTCCAATTAGTAGATGTAATGATTCTTGAGTGTCCTCCAGAGGGCAGCAAAACCGCATAGCTCAGTTCTCAAAGATCAGGATAAAAATCTTAAAAAGCATGTTCACAGACATTCCCTGACCTGATCGTTCATATTAGTCCAACTAATAAAACATAACATGTGCTGATATTTGCATTGGCATTTTATGGAAGTTTAGCCTTTCCTTTGTGAGATGAAAAAAAAATCTTTTTCATTTTAGGTTATACAAAGGAATTATACTTGCTTGGGGTCTCAAAATACATTGTTCAAAAAGGCCAAGTATTTATGTAAGTTACCGTGAATAACCAAGAAGTAAGAGCTCTCCCTGCCCCGCCCCTGAATAGAATGACTTGATTTGTGAGCAGATAATGGTTGTGCTTGCTTTATTGGGGCTATTTTGGAAATTCCCTTTCTTTCTACGATCTACCCTAGGTAGAAAACCTTCAAAAAAATATGTCCCAGAGTGAAGAAAATTTGAAGATTGGTCACAGGAAAATAGGGAAATGGGAGAGAGTTGAACGCATCCCTGCCCAGCTCTATCCAAGGGGATTTGGTCATTTTCTAGATCAGATTTTAGGTAAGGCTTGACATTACCACTTACCACATCTTTTAGTACTTTCCCTGTTTCTCCAGGCACCATTCTTGCACTTAGAAGTTAGTCAGTGATTCTGGTAAAGGTGTTGCCTAAACAGTGGTTCAAAATATTTCTTCCCTCTGGTGTATTTTCATTTAATAGAGGATTTGTGAAGATTAGAAGCTTTTCAAGGCATAAAGGAATGGATTATAGAATGGTAGCATTCTGGTCCTTAGCAGGTTTATCCTTTGTGTATAGTAGGCTTTTACTAAATAGTTATTAAATGAATGAATAAAGACCTAAAAGGATAAATGAAAGATGTAGCTGCTCTTCCATCTGTCCAAAGTACAGAATAGAAATTCTCTTCCTTTTTTTGTGAGGCTAACTTTAATGGGGTAAAATTTAGCTTATTATTAACAGAAATAGTGTAGGTAGATGATTCAGGCAAAAGTATTTGATGATTCTTCATTACATTATATTGAATACATTGAATAGGGGTCAAAAACAGTTTAATAGCATGGTAGCCACCATGAATGAGCTTAAAATTTGAATTTTAGGGTTCTCATCTTTCAACTCTTTAAAGATTTTGTAAGAATTAGTGTTCGTATTTATCAAACATGTATTCTTTGCAAATCCCTGTGCTAGTCCAGTATTGAAAGTTACTACACAGTGTAAAAAGAAGAATAAACCATAGCACTGTCTTCAATGAATTTATAAATCTCCCTGGAGTCTCAAGACTAGCACACATGAAAACATCGGTAACCACAAAAGGTATAGATTACTAATGCAGTCGAGTGTGTGGCATGCTCTAGGATTAAAAGGTTTCTGAATAAAGGAGGTCAACACAAGTTCAAGACCGTGGGGAGGGCTACACACAGAAAGGGGCCTTGAGCAGACTCCTAGAGTGCAGAGAGGGTTCAGATACAGAGAGAAAGGGAGGGTGTGCTGGGAAGAACAGCTTGTACAGAGATGGTGAAGTGATGAGCACTGTGCTTTCAGAAAACAGACCTAGAGAAGAATTGCAAATTGGGTAATAGGGCGAAAGTTGGAGAAGTGATTTTGGGCCTGCAGTATTGCTACTGAAATCTCAGTCTCTGTACACCAGCACCAAATCAAAATCACGGAGACAGAGTTTTAGTAATAGAAGAAAAGAGTAGCTTTATTTCTTTGCCAAAGGAGGCCACAGCAGGCTAGTGCCCTTAAGACTGTGTCCTCCTTGAAAGGGTTCAGTGAGTAAAACTTCATAGTGTTAGCTCAAAATAGGTTTTTTTTTTTTTTTTTTTTTTTTTTCATTTTTGGCCATGCTGGACGGCATGTGGGATCTTAGTTCCCTGACCAGGAATCGAGACTGTGACCCCTGCAGTGGGAGTGCAGAGTCTTAACCACTGGACAGCCAGGGAAGTCCCCAAAATAGGGTTCTTGATAAGGATCAGGGTCTGTATTCTTCTCTTCTCATGGAACATTTCAAAGCCATCAAGGCTGGGTGTCAGGAGGTCCAGAGATGGGCTCTGGTGGTCTCCGGGGTTATTGTACCGTGACCTTCTCTTCTGGAATGAAGAATGCTTTCAAAGAAGAGGAGTGTTAGGGAGTGTTTCAAAGAGGAAAAACGCCAGGTGCCTGATACAGCTTTAACTAATAAGTAAACTACTTTAAGCAATTAGGTGTAAAGGAATCATTAACAAAAGAAAGAAAAAAAAAACATATGGAAAGAGAACATGAAAGTGAAGCATAAGGTGATGGAGACCTAGCTAGTCTAGTCAGTTTTAGCTATAACAAAATAAAGGTTTTTGCAACTGAAGTTATAGAAAAAGATGAACTATGTAACATTGTTGAGTAGGAGGAGAATGAAAGGTTAGTCATGTTTTCAGAAATGTGCCTCTCTCCACTTCCATTGCTGTGGAAACCACCAAGAGCCTGTGGAAAAACGGTGAGAGGAGGAATGTTTGAGGGGTGGATAAAGGACAGTGGGACCTGTTTACTTCTGAACTGTGAATATTACAGTTACTGTGCTGAGTTATATTTTCAAAGCTATATTATGATATATTTTAAGAAAGGAGGCTTAGAAATAATAAATCTATGTCCTAAATTTCTATACTAAGAGAGTATTAGTGATAGATTCCAACCTGAATCCCATGTATGTATTATAGTCACTAGAAATCCACTTAAAATAAAAGATGAGAGCCAATAATGGTACAGTTGTATTTTTCACTAAGGAAATATTTCTAACATCAAACACTGGTGAACTAAGGGTTTGCTGGAAGAAAACATACCCCTTAATAGAAAGCCAATACATTTAGTCGGGAACATTTTATTTCTTCCAAATGGAAACCCACTACAGAAGCAACATTGCTGTTTTGTTTTTTTTTTTTTTCTTTTTAAATAAACGTATTTTGCAGAAGCAGGCACAGGATATTTTTATACATCAAACTAATGTCTTTGCCAGGTTGCAGTTGTGTACTTTCATGATATGAATAATGTCACTAACAAGTCATCATTTCTAAACTAGATTTCAGTTGAAGTTGCCAATTTACCATTTTAATGACATATTTGAAAAGTTATTTTCTTGTAGAAAAGTACAAGTAAGTAAAATAAAATAGAATACATGGATGGAAATATACCACAAAATTCTGAGAATAGGAAAAGTAAGTTCTGGAGTTAGAGATACTTAAGCACCTAACAGAATTTGGTAAATGTCAGTGGGGAGCTATCTTGTTAATACCCAGTTCATTCATTTCCCTTTCTCTTTC
>NW_006770167.1:323565-347384 GCF_000442215.2 Lipotes vexillifer
TTCCCTTTCTCTCTGTCTCTCTTTCTCTCTCTCTCTCTCTCCCTTGCCTCCATCTCCAGGCCTTGTTCTCTAATTCTTACAGATTTTCAGTAGAGAAAATCATACATGTTTTAAATTTGTGTTTTATTCTCAACCATGATCCTTTTTTCCTTTCTCACTTTATATTGAAGCCATTGCAAGAATTTGATTTTTTTCTTAGATTGTCTCAGAGTGTGTCACTTTTTGCTTTTCTTTCTTTTTTTTATGTTATCTTTTTTTTTAAACAGATACATATATCCACTCTTTTTAGATTCTTTGCCCATATAGATCATTACAGATTACTGAGTAGAGTTCCTTATGCTATACAGTAGGTCCTTTTTAGTTATCTGTTTTATGTAGAGTAGTGTGTATATGTCAATCCCAATTTCCCAATTTATCCCTTCCCCCACTTCCCCCTCTACATCTGTGACTCTATTTCTGTTTTGTAAATAAGTTCATTTACATCATTTTTTTAGATTCCACATATAAGTGATACCGTATGATATTTGTCCTTCTCTGTCTGACTTATTTCACTTAGTATGATAATCTCTCGTTGTATCCATGTTGCTGCAAATGTCATTTTCTCATTCTTTTATGTGGCTGTGTAATATTCCACTGTATATAAGTACCACCTCTTCTTTATCCATTCATCTGTCAATGGACGTTTAGGTTGCTTCCGTGTCTTGGCTATTATAAGTAGTGCTGCTGTGAACATAGGGGTGCATGTATCTTTTTGAGTTAGAGTTTTCTCTGGATATATGACCAGGAGTGGGATTGCTGGATCATATGGTGGTTCTATTTTTAGTTTTTTTAAGGAACCTCCATACTGTTCTCCATAATGGTTGTACCAATTTACATTCCCACCAACAGTGTAGGAGGGTTCCCTTTTCTCCACACCCTCTCCAGCATTTATTGTTTGTAGACTTTCTGGTGATGGCCATTCTGACTGGTGTGAGGTGATACCTCAATGTTGTTTTGATTTGCATTTCTCTGATAATTAGTGATGCTGAGCATCTTTTCATGTACTTTTTGGGCATCTGTATGTATTCATGGGAGAAATGTCTATTTAGATCTTCTGCCCATTTTTTGATTGGGTTGTTTGTTTTTTTGACATAGAGCTGCATGAGCTGTTTATGTATTTTGGAGATTAATCCCTTGTCAGTCGCTTTTTTTGCAAATATTTTCTCTAGTTCTGTGGGTTGTCTTTTTGTTTTGTTTATGGTTTCCTTTGTTGTGAAGATGCTTTTAAGTTTAATTAGGTCCCATTTGTTTATTTTTATTTTTATTTTCATAACTCTAGGAGGTGGATCAAAAAATATATTGCTGTGATTTATGTCAGAGTGTTCTGCCTGTGTTTTCTTCTAAGATTTTTATAGTGTCTGGCCTTACATTTAGGTCTTTGATCCATTTCAGGTCTATTTTTGTGTATGGTGTTAGAGAATGTTCTAATTTCATTTTTTTTTTTTTAAGTGTAGCTGTTCAGTTTTTCCCAGCACCACTTATTGAAGAATTTGATTTTTTTTCTTAGAGTGTCTCAAAGTATGTCACTTTTTGCTTTCCTAACTTCAAACAATACTATATTATTTGACCACTTTTAATTTTTATTGTTATAACATTTTCTTCATAAATAGCCTTATGTTACCTCTACCTTTTATAATATTGAACAGTGAAATTTATATAGTCTTTTCTTTTTGTTTTCACCTATCACCCCAAATAGCCCATCTCCCACTGTCATTATCATCAAAAGAAATTTATATGCCTATATTGTTTCACTTTGTTTTCTAAAACAAATAAATTGTATATTTAAAATAACTTTGTAATTTAAGTACTGCAGGTATTATTCCTATTTTTAAGATTTGGAAGCTGAGAGATGAGAGGTTATGCCAACCAACAAATATTTATTGAACATCTTGAATGGATCTTGGGCAGCCTTCAGTGCTATGGGGAACAAAAGAAATATCATACGTATTTGGAATATTTTAGTAATATTTCCTGACACCAGATTTGCAACTAGCACTAGAGAATATGAGTTTTCTCATAAACTTTATTCTTAATGGTCATGAGAGTAGAAAATAACAAAGTTCTTTTGAGACTGTAGACTGCCCACTAATGGTAGCGGCAACAGCACCTAATTTTTTTTTTTTTTTTTTTTCAGTCCGGGGGCCTCTCACTGTTGTGGCCTCTGCCACTGCAGAGTACAGGCTCCGGATGCGCAGGCTCAGCGGCCATGGCTTACGGGCCTAGCCGCTCCGCGGCATGTGGCATCTTCCCGGACCGGGGCACAAGCCCATGTCCCCTGCATCGGCAGGTGGACTCTCAACCACTGCACCACCAGGGAAGCCCGCACCTAATTTTTTTTTTAAGATTTTTTTGATGTGGACCATTTTAAAAAGTCTTTATTGAATTTGTTACAATATTGCTTCTGTTTTATGTTTTGGTTTTTTGGCCCTGAGGTATGTGGGATCTTAGCTCCCCAGCCAGGGATCGAACCCACACCCCCTGCATTGGAAGGTGAGGTCTTAACCACTGGACCACCAGGGAAATCCCCAACAACACCTAATCTTTATTGAGGGCTTAATATGTACCAGTCAATTTTGTAATCACTTTTTATGTATTTACTTAATTTTTCATTAAAACAATCATATGATATAATCATATTAAGATACTGATCCATAGGAGATAATGAAGCAAAAAAGAAAAATAATTTTAAGTGACTTGCTAATGGTCACCCAGTTTGTAAGTGATGGAGCCATAGATTTGTACCAGGGCAGTCTATCTCTAGAACCAACACTCATAACCACATTTACCTTTCATTATTCTGTGTTTCCTCTATAATCCTCACCAAGCTCACTCTGGTTAGGGGCATGACTATCTCATGGCATGCCTTAGAGGCATTACAAATTGTTTTGTATCAGAGACTTTCCTAATTGTTTGGAAATGGGCAAAAATCAAGAATTGAAATGGCAGTTATTAAGAATTATTGTTGATCACAAAATATATACAATATAGTCAGAGAAATTAGATATATAGATGCAATTAATGTGCAAACTAGCCACCTATACTAGCATTGTATACTGATATATTAAATCTCTAAGGAGTGTAGCACCAACAAGAATTAGGGAAGGAATTATCGGAGAGGGATCTGGAGTGTCTTGATGTACACAAGGAATATCTTCTGAGAATGCTAAAGAGGATGTAGGTTTTTCAGTGGCACTGCTGGCTGGGTGAGGTGGGAGATGGTGAGCAGAGCGTGAAGACACAGGGAATGTGCTATTTGGAAGCAATAAAAAGTGATGAGTGCCACTTCCAAGGAGAAGCTTCAAGAGCTGAATTATGGTTTGCCATGTTCTCTTTTCTTTTTACTGTGAGATTGGCAATTTTTTAGACAAGGGCGGCTTCATCACCTTGAATCTCAGGGTGAAGAATCATGAAGCAGAGTCCCCGAAAAACCCATATCTTAAAATTGAAATAAACTCTCTTAAACTTGAAATAAACTCTCTTACTATCAGTCGTTGAGATTTTGGGATCATTTATTGACACAGCATTTCCTAACTCATATAACTAGCTAGTAGGCAATTTCAGTATCCCAAGCATAAATAGTTAGGGATTTAGGCAATGAAGAACAAGGGACACATCTAAAAGTCCATGTCAGGAAAGAATTGATAGGACTTGGTGACTGATTGGTTGTGAGATGAAAAGAGTTAGAAGAAACTAGCAAGATGACCTTAATGGCTTTGGTTTGACAGAATAAATCTTTTATCAAAAATGATGAAGTATGGAAGGTGGGTTTGAAAGGTAGACAGGAGAGAAACCCTTAAATCCTTTTCAAGGAGTTAAAGGTATTATAAGGTGGGATAAAGGAAAAAAGCTATTGGGCAGAGATCACTGAAAAATTTGGTAGTTCAGAGAAATTTCATGGTACTGAGAAGGTGAACTTCAATAGAAGGTTTTTGTTTTATTATATTTTGTTTTAAAGTTAGGCTGTACATTTGCATATTTGGAATCATACAAAACATAGGAATCCAGCAGTGTGAAAAGATGCTGGGGAGATGGTTGATAAGTCTAGGATTCAAGGTCCACAGAAATTAGGAAGGAGTGTGACTGAGAACATACATGGAGGAGTAATCTGTGGAGAGGGGAAGGGAAACAACTTCCACTATAATTTTGGAAAGGAAGGGTAGATATGGAGATAGATAGGCACGAAGATGAGGACAGGGGTTAATATAAGACAGGAACTTGATGGCGCCAGTGCCTTAATTTTCTGTAAAGTCGGAGAAGTCATCTGCTTAAGGAAGAAGTAGGGAGACAGCAGAGAAAAGAGGTCTTGAACTAGTCACTGGGAGGAGCAGAGCTGGTCATGGTTACGGGATTGGTGAATACAGAGGGCTTGTTCGAAGTTAGATTGCAAGAATTCATAACATGCCAAGTCTGAATAGCTCTCTGTCTTGTCTTGGGAGTGTTTAGTGTCCTGGGTACAGGCAGCAAAAGCCCACAGAAATGGTGATCCAGGTTTGTAATTTTTATGGATAAAATTATTTGCCCAAAGTCATACTTGGAGTTTTGTCTAATCCCTTCTCATTGTGTTTTCAGAAGAATACATTGTCTCCTCATGGATACGTTCTATATTCCTGTGGTTCTGACAATCTTCACGTTGTCTAGAAATTCATCTCTTTAACCAGTGGAACTTAGATTTCTTTTTTTACTCTTGTTTCTTTATTAACTATGATTTTGGTTTTTAGATAACTTTTCTCATCTTTTCATTTTGGTAAGCTTTTCAGATAACTTTCATTGGTGGAAAAATTTTCTGTGTTTTTTAAATGAAAGTTTGTCACCTCGTTTAATTCATATGTCAGATAATTAACAAGCATTATTAAGCACCTAATATATGGCAGATGCTGTGCTAAAGCCCAAGGATACCAAGATAAATGAGATAAGGCACATGTCCTTGATGTGCTTGTAGAGGTCAAAACTCTGGCTGGGAAGTATAAACAGAAATAACCTACAACACCAGAAGAAGTGTAATTTGAAGCTTCTTAAGCTTCTAGAAATTGTATAACTTGTGTTCTAGTGGCTTTTGCTCTAACTTGCTATTGAGGATCCTACCTCTCTGGAAACATCCCTTCTCTCTCCCTAGTTTCCTCCATCCACAACCCCAATCCACACCAGATTGCTTTTCATGAAATATGGTTAATCACTACATGGAATGAAACCCACCCCCATCCTGCTTCAGTCCCCACTGATGAAAATGATACTTACCGTTGACACCATCTCATCGCACTAGTCACCATATTCTCTTCACTCGGTTTTGCCATTTTTATGCAGAAATGCTGTCACTTCTACAGGCTATTCCAGTGTCTACTGGTATACTGGAACCCTTGAGTATTAAAGACGATTGCTGTTCTATTTTGACAAGAAAGCAAAGTTCTGTATTCCTATCGGATTACATTTATTTAGAGATGAAATAGTGGCAGGGTCCATGATAGCTGTCAATTGATATGGAAATAATTACTTCTTATATGTAGTGCTTGTGGGCCCTGCTTTTAAATAAGATCAGCTGAAACCTACATTTTATGCTTTGTGAAGGTCTAAGCGGTTTCAAAAATTCCCAAGGGCCTATGGACACGTGGGCATCTCTGATTCCAGTTTACTGCTTCTGCTGGATTTTTGTTACTATTGGTGTCTAATTTTGTTTCCACAGAGGCCTTGTTTAAACGTGGCACATTGCTCCTTATCAATGTTTCTAAAGAAACTGTCCTCACACAATTAGGAAAGTTTATTGGTGGGAAATAGGGAGAAATGCTTACAATTTAGAAATGCAAACAAATGAAAATTGAACATTACAAACTCTTATTAATAAAGTTCTGACAATGGGCATTTTTCACCACCCAAATTCATACCTTTCTCTTTCTTCTTTCCTTTCTCTGCCTTTTACCTCTTGCCTCTCCTACTCAGTTCAGAGGGAAATACATTCCTCATTTTGTCCCATGAATAAAATCCAGTATTCATTTTGGTTGCCTTGGTTCTTCCTTCAGAATGTCTCCCTTTTCCCTGTGAGCTTTATTAAACAAGGTGTTTTCCCAAATGTTTTTTCCTGAGATAGAATTCTGGGGCTACTCTTACAATCATAAAATGTTCAGCCCCATTACAAGGCTCACAATTCCATGAATCCAAATGATATGGAAAACTTTGGAGTGTAAACATTGGTACAACCACTTTGGGAAAAAGTCTGGCAGGATCAGCTTCATGGGTGAGTGACCTGTGTGGTAACCGAGGGTTTAGAAGGGCCCTGCACTTGTTTTAGTGTTCTGTTGTTTCTGTCTTGAAATTCTTAATAATTTTTGAACAAGGGGCTCTGAATTTTCACATATCACTGGGCCCAGAAAGTTATGTAGGTAGTTCTGCAGCTTGGCATTATCTACTAAAACTGAGCAAACCCAGTGAATGACCCAGGGATTTCACTCCTGGGTGAAAATCCAACTGCAACTCAAAACTATCTTCATTGAAAGATGTTACAGAAATATATATCTCAGTATTATTCATAATAGCCAAAAACCTAGAAACAGCCTCATTTCCATGAGGCAATGAATGGGCATGTAAATTCAGTTATATTCGTGCAAACAAATGTGATACAGCGGAGAAAATTAATGACCTACTATGACAAATTACAGTAGATTAATCTCGCAAACATAGTATTAGGGAAAATAAATAAGACAAAATAATTGTTTAAGATTCCATTTACATAAAGTTTGTCAACAGGCACACTTACAATGCTAGAATAGAGTATAGCGGTTGATTTTGAGGAGCAGAGGGTTATAGTAATTGGGAGGAAACGTTATGGAGGCTTCTGGGGTTCTGCTAATGTTTCATATTTTGACCTGGTTGGAGGTTACAAGTGTAACTTCTCTTTGTAAAGCTGTTACATTTATGTTTTATATACTTTTCTGGATGTGTCTTATATACACAAAAAATTAAAAAATAATACACAGAATGTTGTTGTTACCAAGGGAAATTGGATTATCTGTTACGAGCAGAATAGAAGCACTCTTAAATAATCTCTGATTAAGTAACTCATTGTATTAATAGATACTCTTCATTCCTGCCATAACGCATAGTCAGATTACAAGACTCGCTGTATTGTATCTAGTTAAGTTTCTCATTTGTGTGCCTTTTTAATAAACCAACAAACTTCCATTTGGATAAGATAAGGGCATCTATGCCACTTACCCAAAAGGAAACTATCAATAAGGACTTAAGAGATTTTTCATGGGATTCCAGGCCCAGAACAAAGATAGGTCTTGGTAGGGTCTAGAATAAGGAAATAGAGAGCCAACATGTATTGCTTGCTATCTCTTATCTCTGAATCTTTGTGTACACTGCTTTATTCTTCTCAGTCTTTAGTTTTATTTTTCTTATACTCAGTCAACTTGGTAAAATTTAGCCATGATATAACTTTCATGACTTCATTTCCTTTTAGTTCTAAAGACAAGGCAGACTCTGATGTATTCTCAGACCTAATTGCATATTTTATAAAGAGCAACTGGTGGTTTAACTTGCCTCAGGTTTCCTTCTCAGGGCCTATTTTAATGCCTGGAATAGTGTCATATAGCAATAACAGTAGTCCAATCTATAGAATCCAAAAAGCTCATTTCTAATGTTTAACACACATGCATACACAGATTAAGGAGCAGGGCATCAACTCCTCTAAATACTCAGGATGGTACAATTATACTGTCATTCTAATCAATGAATTGGCTTTGGTTTACAGTGTGAAGGAAATATTGGCCAAGTACCTTAATAAAAGGTAAAAAACAGAAGGATAATGTTCCTGTGAAACTTTTACTTAAAAGCAACATGGCATTTCAAATGAATGGATCAAAAATTAACTTTTCAAAAAATTGTGTAAGGACATTTGACTATCCATTTTAGGGGAAAGATTTTGTTTTCCTACTATACATGGTCATTAAAAAATTCAGGTAGATAGTGTGTCTAATAGTAATTCTAAGGGCAAAAACAAGCACACAAACTCACAAAGACCATAAAATATAATAGAATTTGTTTAGAAACACGGGCGAAAGAAATGGTTTTTAATTTTTTTATTATTATTTTTTATTGACGTATAATTGGCATACAATATTGGTTTCAGGGGTACAACATAGTGGTTCAACATTTATATACATTATGAAATGATCTTCATGATAAGTCTAGAAACCATCTGTCACCATACAAAGTTATTACAATATTGTTGGCTATATTCCCTATGCTTTATATTGCATCCCCATGCATTTATTATATGACTGGAAGTCTGCAAGTCTTAATCCTCTACTTATTTCATCCATTCCCCCACCCCCTCCACTCTGGCAATCGCCAGTTTGTTCTCTGTGCGTCTATGAGTCAGTTTCTGTTTTATTTTATTTGTTCATTTGTTTTGTTTTATAGATTCCACATATAAAAGGAATCATATAGTATTTGCCTTTCTCTGTCTGAATTATTTCACTAAGCACAATACCCTCCAGCTATATCCATGTTGTTGCAAATGGAAAGATTCCATTCTTTTTTATGACTGAGTAGTATTCCATTGTGTGTGTGCGTATGTGTGCATCACATCTTCTTTATCCATTTGAATGTTTTTTAATGGAAATATAGTTGATGTACAATATTATATAAAAGGTGTATGATACAGTGATTCACAATTTTTTAAAGGTTATACTCCACTTATAGTAATTATAAAATATTGGCTACAGTCCCTGTCCTATACAATGTATACTTGTAGCATGTATCTTTTTAAGTAGTGTTTTCATTTTCTTTAGATATATATGCAGTAGTAGAATAGCTAGATTGTGTGATAGTTGTATTTTTAATTTTTTGAGAAATGTCCGTATTATTTTCTACAGTGGGTGCATCAATTTGCAGTCTGTTTCCTCTACATCCTTGCTAACATTTGTTATTTGTGGTCTTTTTGATGATAGTCATCCTGACAGGTATGAGGTGATATCTCATGCTGGTTTTGGTTTGAATTTCTCTGATTGTTAGGGATGTTGAGCATCTTTTCATGTTGGCCGTCTGTATGTTTTCTTTGGAAAAATGTCTATTCAGATCTACTGCCCATTTAAAAAAATATTTATTTATTTACTTTATTTTTGGCTGCATCAGGTCTTAGTTGTGGCACCTGGGATCTTCGTTGAGTCACGTCGGGTCTTTCGTTGCGGCATGCGGGCCCTTCATTGTGGTGTGCGGGCTTCTCTCTAGCTGTGGCATGCGGGTTTTCTCTTCTCTATTTGTGGCACACAGGCTTCAGGGTGTGTGGGCTCTGTAGTGTGCGACACACAGGCTCTAGCTGAGGCACGCAAGCTCAGTAGTTATGACACACGGGCTTAGTTGCCCCACAGCATGTGGGACCTTAGTTCCCTGACCAGGGATCGAACCCTCATCCCCTGCATCATAAGGCAGATTCTTTATCACTGGACCACCAAGGAAGTCCCTGCCCATTATTTTCTTGGATTGTTCATTCTTTTTGATATTGAGTTTTATGCACTGTTTATATATTTTGGATATTAACCTCTTGTCGGTAGCTTTGTAGTATAGTCTGAAGTCAAAGAGTGTGATGCCTCCAGCTTTGTTCTTTTTCTCAAGATTGCTTTGGCAGTTCGGGGTCTTTTGTGGTTCCATATGAATATTAGGATTAGTTTTTCTAATTCTGAGAAAAATGTCATGGGTATTTTGATAGGAATTGCATTAAATCTGTAGATTGCTTTGGGTAGTATGGCAATTTTAACAATATTAATTCTTCCAATTCAAGAGCACAGGCTATCTTTCCATTTCTTTATATCGTCTTCAGTTTTCTTCATCAGTGTTTTATAGTTTTCAGAGTATAGGTCTTTCAACTCCTTGCTTAAGTTTATTCCTAGGTATTTTTTTTTTTTTTTTTTTTGGGCTACGCAGGCCTCTCACTGTGGTGGCCTCTCCTGCTGCAGAGCAACAGGCTTCGGACACGCAGGCTCAGCAGCCATGGCTCACGGGCGCAGCTGCTCTGCGGCATGTGGGATCTTCCCCGGACCGGGGCACGAACCCGTGTCCCCTGCATCGGCAGGCGGATTCTCAACCACTGCGCCACCAGGGAAGCCCTATTCCTAGGTATTTTATTCTTTTTGATGCAATTTTAAATGGGATTGTTTTTTGCTTTCTCTTTCTGATAGTTCATTATTAGTGTATAGAAATGTGACAGATTTCTTTGTATAAATCTTTTATCCAGGAACTTTGCTGAATTCATTTATTAGTTCACATTTTTTTTGGTGCAGAATTTAGGGTTTTCTATTTAAAGTATCTTGTCATCTGCAAATAGTTATAGTTTTACATCTTCCCTTCTAATTTAGATAACTTTTATTTCCTTTTCTTGTCTGATTGCTGTAGCTAGAACTTCCAGTACTAATTTAAATAGAAGTGGCAAGAGTGGGTATCCTTGTCTTTTTCCTGATTTTAGAGGAAAATCTTTCAACTTTTCACCTTTGAGTATGGTGTTGGCTGTGGGATTTTCATAAATGGCCTTTATTATGTTGAGATACGTTCTCTCTATGCCAACTTTGATGAGCGTTTCTATCATGTTGAATTTTTTTTTTTTTTTTTGTGGTACGGGGGCCTCTCACTGTTGTGGCCTCTCCCGTTGCGGAGCACAGGCTCCAGATGCACAGGCTCAGCGGCCATGGCTCACGGGCCCAGCTGCTCTGCGGCATGTGGGATCTTCCCGGACCGGGGCACGAACCCATGTCCCCTGCATCGGCAGGCAGACTGTCAACCACTGCACCACCAGGGAAACCCCTATCATGTTGAATTTTTTCAAAAGCTTTTTCTGTGACTATTTAGATGATCATCTGATTTTTATCTTTCCTTTTGTTGATGTGGTGTATCCCATTGATTGATTTGCTAATATTGAACCATCCTTGTGTCCCTGGAATAAATCCAGCTTGATCATGATATAATTCTTTTTATATGTTGTTGGATTTGGTTTGATAATATTTTGTTGAGGATTTTTCATCTATATTTATCAAAGGTATATTAGCCTGTAATTTTCTTTTTTTGTAGTATCTTTGTCTGGTTTTGGTATCAGGATAATTATGGCCTCATAGAATGAATTTAGGAGTGTTCTATCCTTCTCAACTTTTTGGCATAGTTTGAGAAGATAAGCATTAGGTTGTTATATGTTTGATAGAATTTCCCTGTGAAGCTGTGTGGTCCTGGACTTTTGTTTGTTGGCTTTTGTTTTTTTTTTTTAATTAAAAATTCAGTTTCACTAATAGTAGTGATCAGTCTGTTCAAATTGTTTCTTCTTGATTCAATCTTGGCAGGTTGTATGTTTCTAGAAATTTATCCATTTTTTCTAGGTTGTCCAATAGGTTGGCATATAAGTATGCCAAGTATTCTCTTATGATTTTTTTGTATCTCTGTGGTATTGGTTGTTATTTCTCCTCTTTTACTTCTTATTTTGTTTATTTGGGTCCACTCTCTTTTCTTAGTGGTGAGCCTGGCTAAAGGTTTATCAACTTTGTTACTCTTTGCAAAAAACAGCTCTTGGTTTCATTGATCTTTTCTATTGTTTTTTGTTCTCTATTTTATTTTGTCTCTGATCTTTATTACTTCCTTTTTTCTTCTGACTTTGGGCTTGGTTCGTTCTTCTTTTCTAATTCCATTGGTTGATAATTTTGGCTGTTCACTTGAGATTTTTCTTGTTTTCTTGAGGAAGGCTTGTATCACTATAAACTTCCCTATTAGAACTACTTTACTGCATCCCATAGATTTTGAAGTTTTGTGTTTTCACTTGCATTTGCCTCAAGGTACTTCAGTTTCCTCTTTGCTTTTTTCATTGACCCACTGGTATTTTAGTAGCATGTTGTTTAGTCTCCATGTTTTTTTTTCAAATTTGCTTTTTGTAATTGATTTTTTTGAAATTTATTTTTATTTTATTTTTGGCTGTGTTGGGTCTTTGTTGCTGTGCGTGGGCTTTCTCTTGTTGCAGTGAGTGGGGGCTACTCTTTGTGGCAGTGTGCGGGCTTCTCATTCAGGTGGCTTCTCTTGTTGTGGAGCATGGGTTCTAGGCATGCAGCCTTCAGTAGTTGTGGCTCATGGGCTCTAGAGTGCAGGCTCAGTAGTTGTGGTACACGGGCTGAGTTGCTCCGCGGCATGTGGGATCTTCCCGGACCAGGACTTGAACCTGTGTCCCCTGTGTTGGCAGGCGGATTCTTAACCACTGTGCAACCAGGGAAGCCCCTGTAATTGATTTTTAGTTTCATACCTTTGTGGTCAGAAAAAATGCTTGATATAATTTCTATCTTTTAAAATGTGCTGGGATTCGTTTTATGGCCTAGCATGTAATCTATCCTTGAGAATGTTCCATGTGCACTTGAAAAACATGTGTATTCCGCTGTTTTTAAAGATGATTATGTACATAATTTTCTTACTTCTAGTTGTTGCTTTTTCTTTTTTGCTTAGAGAAGCCCCTCTAATGTATCTAAGACCAATTTAGTGGAAGTTCATCAAGCTTTTATTTGTCTGTAAGACTGTTTATCTCTCCTTCAATTTAGAATGATAATCTTGCAAGGGAGAGTATTCTTTCTTGGTTGTAGGTTTTTTCCTTTCAGCACTTTGAATATATCATGCTACTCCCTTCTGGCCTGCAAAGTTTCTCCTGAAAGCTCAGTTCATAGTCTTATGGACATTCCCTTGTATGTAACTAGTTGCTTTTATCTTGCTGCTTTTAAGATTCTCTGTTTATCTTTACTATTTTTTTTTTACATCTTTATTGGAGTATAATTGCTTTACAATGGTGTGTTAGTTTCTGCTTTATAACAAAGTGAATCAGTTATACATATACATATGTTCCTATATCTTCTCCTTCTTGCATCTCCCTCCCTCCCACCCTCCCTATCCCACCCATCGAGGTGGTCACAAAGCACCGAGCTGATCTCCCTGTACTATGCGGCTGCTTCCCACTGGCTATCTACCTTATGTTTGGTAGGGTATATATGTTCATGCCTCTCTCTCGCTTTGTCACAGCTTACCCTTCCCCCTCCCCATATCCTCAAGTCCATTCTCTAGTAGGTCTGTGTCTTTATTCCCACCTTACCCCTAGGTTCTTCATGACATTTTTTTTTTCTTAGGTTCCATATATATGTGTTAGCATACGGTATTTGTCTTTCTCTTTCTGACTTACTTCACTCTGTATGACAGACTCTAGGTCCATCCACCTCACTACAAATAACTCAATTTCGTTTCTTTTTATGGCTGAGTAATATTCCATTGTATATATGTGCCACATCTTCTTTATCCATTCATCCGACGACGGGCACTTAGGTTGTTTCCATCTCCGGGCTATTGTAAATAGAGCTGCAATGAACATTTTGGTACATGACTCTTTTTGAATTATGGTTTTCTCAGGGTATATGCCCAGTAGTGGAATTGCTGGGTCATATGGTAGTTCTATTTGTAGTTTTTTTTTTTGCAGTACGCGGGCCTGTCACTGCTGTGGCCTCTCCTGTTGCACAGCACAGGCTCTGTAAGCGCAAGCTCAGCAGCCATGGCTCACGGGCCTAGCCGCTCCGCGGCATGTGAGATCTTCCCTGACTGGGGCACGAACCCGTGTCCCCTGCATTGGCAGGCAGACTCTCCACCACTGTGCCACCAGGAAAGCCCTATTTGTAATTTTTTAAGGAACCTCCATACTGTTCTCCATAGCGGCTGTACCAATTCACATTCCCACCAGCAGTGCAGGAGTGTTCCCTTTTCTCCACACCCTCTCCAGCATTTATTGTTTCCAGATTTTTTGATGATGGCCATTCTGACCAGTGTGAGATGATATCTCATTGTAGTTTTGATTTGCATTTCTCTAATGATTAATGATGTTGAGCATTCTTTCATGTGTTTGTTGGCAGTCTGTATATCTTCTTTGGAGAAATGTCTATTTAGGTCTTCTGCCCATTTTTGGATTGGGTTGTTTATTTTTTTGGTATTGAGCTGCATGAGCTGCCTGTAAATTTTGGAGATTAATCCTTTGTCAGTTGCTTCATTTGAAAATATTTTCTCCCATTCTGAGGGTTGTCTTTTGTTCTTGTTTATGGTTTCCTTTGCTGTGCAAAAGCTTTGAAGTTTCATTAGGTCCCATTTGTTTATTTTTGTTTTTATCTCCATTACTCTAGGAGATGGGTCAAGAAGGATCTTGCTGTGATTTATGTCATAGAGTGTTCTGCCTATGTTTTCCTCTAAGAGTTTGATAGTTTCTGGCCTTACATTTAGGTCTTTAATCCATTTTGAGCTTATTTTTGTGTATGGTGTTAGGGAGTGATCTAATCTCATACTTTTACATGTACCTATCCAATTTTCCCAGCACCACTTATTGAAGAGGCTGTCCTTTCTCCACTGTATATTCCTGCCACCTTTATCAAAGATAAGGTGACCATATGTGCATGGGTTTATCTCTGGGCTTTCTATCCTATTCCATTGATCTATCTTTCTGTTTTTGTGCCAGTACCATACTGTCTTGATTACTGTAGCTTTGTAGTATAGTCTGAAGTCAGGCAGCCTGATTCCTCCAGCTCCATTTTTTGTTCTCAAGATTGCTTTGGCTATTCGGGGTCTTTTGTGTTTCCATACAAATTGTGAAATTTTTTGTTCTAGTTCTGTGAAAAATGCCAGTGGTAGTTTGATAGGGATTGCATTGAATCTATAGATTGCTTTGGGAAGTAGAGTCATTTTCACAATGTTGATTCTTCCAATCCAAGAACATGGTATATCTCTCCATCTGTTTGTATCATCTTTAATTTCTTTCATCAGTGTCTTATAATTTTCTGCATACAGGTCTTTTGTCTCCTTAGGTAGGTTTATTCCTAGATATTTTATTCTTTTTGTTGCAATGGTAAATGGGAGTGTTTTCTTGATTTCACTTTCAGATTTTTCATCATTAGTATATAGGAATGCCAGAGATTTCTGTGCATTAATTTTGTATCCTGCTACTTTACCAAATTCATTGATTAGCTCTAGTAGTTTTCTGGTAGCATCTTTAGGATTCTCTATGTAGAGTATCATGTCATCTGCAAACAGTGACAGCTTTACTTCTTCTTTTCCGATTTGGATTCCTTTTATTTCCTTTTCTTCTCTGATTGCTGTGGCTAAAACTTCCAAAACTATGTTGAATAAGAGTGGTGAGAGTGGGCAACCTTGTCTTGTTCCTGACCTTAGTGGAAATGCTTTCAGTTTTTCGCCATTGAGGATGATGTTGGCTGTGGGCTTGTCATATACGGCCTTTATTATATTGAGGAAAGTTCCCTCTACACCTACTTTCTGCAGGGTTTTTATCATAAATGGGTGTTGAATTTTGTCAAAAGCTTTCTCTGCATCTATTGAGATGATCATATGGTTTTTCTCCTTCAATTTGTTAATATGGTTAATCACATTGATAGATTTGCGTATATTGAAGAATCCTTGCATTCCTGGAATAAACCCCACTTGATCATGGTGTATGATCCTTTTAATGTGCTGTTGGATTCTGTTTGCTAGTATTTTGTTGAGGATTTTTGCATCTATGTTCATCAGTGATATTGGCCTGTAGTTTTCTTTCTTTGTGACATCCTTGTCTGGTTTTGGTATCAAGGTGATGGTGGCCTCGTAGAATGAGTTTGGGAGTGTTCCTCCCTCTGCTATATTTTGGAAGAGTTTGAGAAGGATAGGTGTTAGCTCTTCTCTAAATGTTTGATAGAATTCGCCTGTGAAGCCATCTGGTCCTGGGCTTTTGTTTGTTGGAAGATTTTTAATCACAGTTTCAATTTCAGTGCTTGTGATTGGTCTGTTCATATTTTCTATTTCTTCCTGATTCAGTTTTGGAAATGTGTGCCTTTCTAAGAATTTGTCCATTTCTTCTAGGTTGTCCATTTTATTGGCATAAAGTTGCTTGTAGTAATCTGTCATGATCTTTTGTATTTCTGCAGTGTCAGTTGTTACTTCTCTTTTTTCATTTCTAATTATATTGATTTGAGTCTTCTCCCTTTCTTTCTTGATGAGTCTGACTAATGTTTTATCAATTTTGTTTATCTTCTCAAAGATCCAGCTTTTAGTTTTATTGATCTTTGCTATCGTTTCCTTCATTTCTTTTTCATTGATTTCTGATCTGATCTTTATGATTTCTTTCCTTCTGCTAACTTTGGGGTTTTTTTTGTTCTTCTTTCTCTCAAGCAGTTGTTTTTAAGCGTGGTACCAAAAACCTAAAGGAGAAGATTGATACATTTGATAAATCAAAATAAAAAACTGAATTTTGATTAAAGGCACCATGTAAATTTAAAGACAAGTGTGATGGTCAATTTTATATGTCTGCTTTGGTAAGATACAGTCTCCATTATTTATTCAAACACTAACCTAGATGTTGCTGAGAAGGTATTTTGAAGATGCTGTTAAAGTCCATAATTAGTTGACTTTAAGTAAAGGAGATTATTTTAGATTATGTGGTTGGGCTTGGTTTAATCTTTTGGAAGCCCTTAAGAGCAGAATTGAGGTTTTCTTGAAGGAGATGAAATTCTGCCTCATGGACTGCAGCTTCAGTTCATTTGAGGAGGCCTGCCCTATGGATTTTGAACTTATTTACCTAGGTACCCTCTACAATTGCATAAGCCAATTCCCTGCAATAACTCTGTTAACAGATATTTCCTACCGGTTCTGTTTTTCTTGATGAACACTGATTAATACAACTGATAGACTAGAAGAAAATATTTGTGAAATATAAAAAGGAGTATATTTTAGAATAAAAACTTAAAACAGCATTCTAATAATGAGAAAGAACTAGCCTAATAGAAAAATGGGCAAAGGTTCCTTTTCAGTTATCTGTTGCTGTGTAACAAACCAGGCTTAAAGCAATAGTTTATTATTTCTCATTATCCGTAGCTTGGAAATCTGGGAGGCCCTTATGCTGGGATCATTTAATCTTCAGTTATCTTGCAGGCTCCACTGTGGCTGGAGGGTCTAGGTTGTCTTCACTCAGATGTGTGGCAGTGGGTCCCGGATATTGCCTGAGACTCCTAGCTCTCCTCCGCATGATCTCTCAGCTTCTGATAAGTCGCTCTGGGCTTCTTCATAACACTGAGGTGGCAGGGTTAGAAGAGGGTGAGTGTGGGAGCTACAAGAGTAGGGGTTATCCCTGGGGAATGAATGGAGAGCGTTCTTGGAAGGGGAGTTTTGATCTTATCTGAAGTATTTAAATGTTTTAATATACAGTTGTGATTTACCTGTGTAATTAAAAAAATATATAAATATTGTTGTAGCCTGAATGTTTGTTAGCTCCCCTTTCCCACCCAAAATTTTGTAGGTTGAAACCTAATCGTCAATGGTATTTTGGAGGTGGGGCCTTTGGGATCTGATTAGGTCATGAGGGGGGAGCCCTCATGAATGGGATTAGTGTCTTTCTAAAGGAGACCCCAGAGAGCTGCCTCACCTCGTCACCCATGTGAGGATAAAGCAAGAAGACAGCTGTCTATGCACCATGAAGGGGGATCTCACAAGACACTGAATCTGTTGGCACCTTGATCCTGGACTTGCCAGTTTCCAGAACAGTGAGACGTAAATTTCTGTTGTGTATAAGCTACCCAGTCCGTTGTATCAGTTATAGCACCTAGACTGACTCTTTGTTATCTCAACTAAAGTTGCAAAAATGTTACAGCTGACCTCTATTTTTTGTTACCTAGCATTAAGCCAGTAATAGACATCTCATTTCTCTGCCCAAGTTTCCAACTGGAAGAATAATTGCATGAGATGCTTAGTATGATACATGAGCAAGTATTCAAGGGTGGTTTGGTGTTAGGATCCCAGTTCTGCTGAAACTATACATTAGGCTTAAACAAAGACACTGTTTTGGTTTTTGGGGATCACTGACAATAGAAGTCTATGTTAACATAACCTCACCACTCGAGCCTTATCTTCTGATCTTCATTTTCTTGGTTGCATTATGAAATCTGGATGTCAGACTTATTGATGACTGTGCCATAACTTGTAAGAAATGGTAGGCTGTCTGAGGCCACCGTAAATTAGGACCCATTTCTGTTGCTATGCGTTATGTTTCTAATACAGCAAGTGTTCTGAGACTCTTTTATTTCAACTAACAAGGGGCAGTGCTTTTCTTTGCATTTGGCAAATATAAAAAAAAAGGGAAGCACTTCTAGTTTGAAGAATAATTGATCTAATATTACGATGTGTATCCACCTCCTTCGTATCCAGGCTAGAAATGGACCCGAGTTTTATCAGGATAGGCTTTGCTGAAAGCAAAACCAGAAACAGAAATGCCATTGGGAAGTGTACCATGATAGGTTTGATGGGCAATAAAAAAGAAGAACTTTTCCTTCCTCTGCTGAGAGCAACCTTTTGATGAAGTTCTTTCACTGTGAACCTGACTTGGTCTACCATATGATTCTCTGCAGTATGTTGTTCCTAGAAAGGTGGAGAGTGAAGGACAGATGATTCAAATGGCACAGAAGAAAGGGAACAACTGCAGCTTGGGTTGCCCACTGCTTAGTGCTCTCAGCAGAAATCAGATTGAGTAAAACAAAGACCCCTACTAGTAAGGAAGAATTGGAAAGGAACAATTGACTTTATAGGTATCTTTAAAAGTCATTGGTCTTGAAGATTGTGCTGTGAAATGTCTTCAGCTTGACCTGAGCACATATACAACAATGATAATGAACTCTAACAGCAGCCAGAGCATCATACTTCTCTACTGCAGATGCTGCTTATGAATATCTGGGAAATTGGGCATAAGTACAGGTATAAGTACAGGTATACCTTGGAGATATTATGGGTTCAGTTCCAGACTACCACAGTAAAGCGAATATTGTGATAAAGCAAGTCACACAAATTTTTTGGTTTATCAGGGTATATAAAAGTTATGTTTACAATATACTGTAGTCTAATAAGTGTGCAATAACATTGTCTAAAAAGTACACGTCTTAATTAAAAAATACTTTATTGCTAAAAAATGCTAACCATCGTCTGAATCTTCAGTAAGTGTTAATATTTTGCTGGTGGAGGGTTTGAAATATTGCAAGAATTACCAAAATGTGATTCAGAGACACAAAGTGGGCAAATAATGTTGGAAAAATGGCGCCAATAGACTTGCTTGAAGTAGGGTTGCCACAAACCTTCAATTTGTAAAAAATGTAATATCTGCAAAGAGTAATAAAGTGAAGTGTAAAGAAGGTACGTCTGTAGAGGACACATTTTTATTTCTTCCTGTTTACTATGAGGAGGATGGAGAATGAAATGAAAAACGAGCTTATGAAAAATTACCTTTTTTTCTTTTAAGCTGTAGCCATGTTTATGTGTAAGGACCTGGCACTGACATGAGGTAGAGACACTGAGAAGCAGTTAGTTAAAATCAATTTTCACAGACTTTTCAAAGTGGCTCTTTTAAAAGGACCCTTCCTTAGGCCAATAATTGAATCGTCCAATTGGGACCATAAGTCCCTGATGTGATAACTGTGGAATTTTCTCTTTAATAATGAATGTTTGTTTGTCCTGGTGTGGAAATTAATCTTGAATGCATGTTACTGCAGAATAGCATGCTCTTAAGGGTCATGTTGTTCCTATGGTTTCCTTTTGAGATATAACGATGCTCCACCTTTCCAAGGTTAGAAGGAGCAGAAGTTTAGAGATAAGTGTTTATATAACCATTATGTAGACTTTTGGTAGCTCCCCTCCTTGCCCCCAGCTGCATTTTTGCTGAGAAATATGTTTCATTTTCTTTGCTGACATCCATCTGACAGTGACTAGTGGGGTGAAAGTGGTGGGCACATAGACAAACTTCTTAGAAATAGAGATTTAACGATTCCTTTATTATCAACCTTATTCTGTATGAGGTGAACTAAATGAGAGTTAATTGATTGACTTCTACTGGCCAAAGCTGAATATGGAATGAGATTCTTAGACTGTTTTAGAAACTTCTATTTTTGTCCAATAATAATCACCCTCTGTACCTAAAAATATTGAGTTACAGTTGCTTCATCGCAGACTGGAAACTTTTAGAGTTCTCCTTTGCCTCCTAAATTAGGGGCATAACATAGGAATCTACCTAATGCTAAATTGGGAATATGGACTTGAACTCTCTATTGCTTTCACCCTGGGGCCCCTCCCCTCACATGGGAGGTGCTTAGTATGTGTTCAGTAAAGACTGTGGAAAGGATTTCTCAGTTTGGGAATGTATTACTGGGTGTGAATATGGAGAAATCATTCATAGATTGTTAGATTACTATTGTGTGATTTAAAAAAAAGGCTTCATGGGGTACATATAACTCTATGGAATGCTAAATTTGGATATGGACTTAGAATATCTCATTGTGTAGCAATTTGATTACTCTCAGCTTTCTTCTTCTGACTGGGAACTGATTTCACCAGTTTTATAAACCCCAAGTACAGTGTTAAAGGTGGTTGCAACAGTAACGTGCTGGAGACATGAAGCTACTTAAAACAGTCTAGTCTTTGTTTCTTTTTGTGAATAATTTCTGGAAGGAAATGGATTCCCAGTTCTCAGATGTAATTTAGCTGTCTTTAGGATGCAATTTCTAGAAAGCTGCAGAGTCATGCTGGGTAATACATTTGGCTCAAGAAGTTTTCCAGATTAAATTGTCTATGTGAGAAGTTTAAAAGCATATATATTCTGGAAGTGCAGCCTAATTGTGTCACATCCTTGGCTTTTCAGTTGCAAGTTAAATATTATATATGTGTTTGAAAAAAAAACCTTCTAGTTAAGAATTATGGATAAAAGGTGTTTTGTCTCCATTTCATTCACTCAGAAATTGCCATAATAAACATGTCATTAAGATGTTTTCAACAAAAGAGCAATTCTCTTCTAAGAAATTTTCAGCCTACCACCTTGACCAAATGAATCAAAATGGCCAGTTTAAAAATAATTATGCTTTCTTTTCTTTCCCTTAAATAAAGTTACCTGCCTGAAGTCATGGGATTAATAATAATATTCCTAGATTCATTTCATGATTGCAGATGACATTCATTGAATGAATAAATGGCTACTCTTGACCTCCTGTTGTCCATCTTTGAGACAGTTTCCTTGAGAACAAACCGTGAATTAAAGAAACACTGAAGTGTTTATTTAGTAGAATTTGTGCTATTATTGTCATAGATGTAAGTGCTATATTACAATTGTTCTATTCCTTTCTCTTGAAATCTTACAGCCTGACTTTAAGCACTTCTGTTCTATTACTTTTCTTTCCTCTTGGAAGCACTTACCTTTAATCTCCAGGACAGTGTTAGGCAGATTCAATTAAAACTGCATGACAACCCTTACACAGTCGCCAGGGGAGTGCTAATGCAGAAACCACCAAAGCAGCTTATCTTAGAGTTTCCAAATAAACCTGAAAATTATATAATGAGTGGATTTGCTACTGTACATAAGATTTAGAGTAGTTGAAGTTTTGAATTGCCCTCGGAAATGGGGAAAAAAAATCACTTGATTTTGGGGAATAGAATTTTCACAAAAATCTGAAGTGCTATGAAGCAGTCAGGGCATTTGGATTCCAGACTTGCATGGTTTGGTGTTTCTAGCACTTCATTTGTCAAATAATTTATGGGACATTTGTCAGGTATGACATTTGTCAAGTAAGTTTTGAGGATTAAACAAGGATATCTCAGCAAAGCCTCAGAAATATGTTAAAGGCAATCCAACTATTTGTTCAACTGAATGCCAATGCCTTTGATCCAGGAAGAAAAAGATTTTGAGGAGTTCACATAACTGCCAGGGAATCTTCTTATATGTATCCTTGGAGCTTTCAGGCTTAGAGTGACTAAATTGGAAAAGAAGCACCTCTGTTCTCCCAATCTTTCTTTATATCAGATACCTGAGAATTGTCCTTGATTTTTCTCTCATTCACCAACCCTGTATTTCATCTAATTAATCACTATGCCTCTTACATATCTCTGGAACCACTTGGCATGCTCCACCTTGATTGCCACTACCATGTTTAAGCCATCATCATATCTCACATCTGGTCTCACCTCATTCTATTCCATTCTCTACACTTTCAGAATGATTTCAATAAAATAAACATTGGATTAGATCTCTTTTCTACCTAAAATCTTTCAGTGTCCCCCCACCTCATCAAAATAAAGTTCAAACATCTTACTCTTCCTAGTTTATGCTCTGTGATCTTATTCATACTTCTTTCTTAACTTCCTCTCTCTCTTTTCTCCTCCACATTTTGTTCATTCAGGCCTTGGGAAACCACATGGAGTAGGCCGTTATTAATGTGGTGAAGGAACCTTACCTGGAAAGGGACCGTGAATTATAGAAATGGGAGATGGTTTTATTTTGTACCTTTTTTGTAGAAGGCTTGACCAGGAAGTCAACTTGGATGTCTCATATGCTATAAACCAGAATGTCCTTATCTTCTTTTCAATAATCTCAGGGCCCTAAATAATTACTAAAAAGAGACTCTGATGCAAGAAAAGAGACAAAGATACATTATAGAAATAATAAAAAAATATCTGAGCGCAAACTTCAGGCTTCTTAAATCTAATCAAATAAAACCTGGCAGTGTCAGAGACCTAAATATTGTTTATGAAAAAAATGTTTTGGGCTTGGGAATTTTGATATGACCTTGCTTTTTAGGTAGCTAAATTCATATAAATATGCCCCAGGATCGGGACTTCAAGAAGTTATCTGATTTAAATGTTTTTCTTGTGGCAGAAAAATGCTTTCATCAATTAGTACAGATTGTTATTGATGTTTCCAAGAAATTTCACAACTTTTTGGACAGTATACTCCAGAGTTCCAATGTCAAGGCCAAGAATTTCTTTCTTATGCCTAATCAAGCTCTCTTGCCCTCACTCTAATTTTAGCACATTTCCTCTCATTATTTCCTTGATCAAGATGCAGAATAATTTGGTTGATTTTTTTACTTACTATGACACTTCCCATGAAATCTCCCCCAGGCTTTTCTTTTCCAGTTTAAACAACCTTGGTATCTTTACTCTTTTTTCCAAATAACTGCTTTTCATTTTTTTTTTCCTCAGTGTATTTTACTTTTTTTGCTCTCCTTTAGCCCCTCTCAAATTTCTTCATATTCATTTTAAACTGCCAAGACAAACACTGGACACAGTATTCTATTAGGGTCAGGCCATTGCCAAGAAGAGGAAGGTTGCTTCCTGGCTCCTGGCAAGTTGCACCCCTGTTAATACATCCTGGTATCCTACTACTTTTTTATTTTAGTCTTCCAATAACATTATCTTCAAAAGCACTTGTTCAGTGTCTATGTGCAGAGCCAGCTTGCAAAAGTATCGAAATTCAGATGTTCATCTGTTTCTGTCAGACTCTTGGTAGGAATAAACAAACACTCAGTGTTGAGAGCCAAAGGGATACAAATAAGGACGATTGTAAAACCAAAATTAAGATTTTCTCAGTGGAAGTTAGTGAGAAAGTTAGAGTCTCGGATGCTATTTCTGTCTAAACTTGCTGGAAATATAAGGAAAGAGCAGTACAACAAAGGCAGGTTTATTTAGCTCTGAACCTTTGGTTATAAGCTGGAAAATTCAGTCCACTCTCTGAATGTAGGGGAACTACATATGGGTCTTTTTTTAAAAATAAATTTTTAATTTACTTTTTACTTTTTTTGGCCACACGGCGAGGCATGCGGGATCTTATTTCCCCGACCAGGGTTCAAACCCATGCCCCCTGCAGTGGAAGTGCAGAGTCTTAACCACTGGACCACCAGGGAAGTCCCATATGGGTCTTTCACTGCCAAGCCTGAAGGTCCTTCCTTGGCCCAGAGCGG
>NW_006770167.1:347503-351215 GCF_000442215.2 Lipotes vexillifer
CGGTTCAGTGTGTTCCTTCTGTTTTGGTGCAAGCTTGGAGCATTTAACCTGAGTTCCTTGTCTTTTCTGGCTGACACTACTCTGTTCCATGGATGCTTTTTCTCTCCTTGAGTCTCTTAAACTTACTTTTTCTTTCTTGCCCATGAAGACAAAAATGCTTGCTCCTTCTATGTCAAGGATGCAATCACCCTCACTAAAAGGAAATAAAGAATTAGGAAGATTTTTTTAAAAAGCAGGGGGAAGGTACACAGTTTACAAAAATTGGCCTTTGAGATGAGAACTATTGCTATAAAATATTTCTGCTGTCAGCTTTTAGCCCTGGGTATAGGGTATCCCAAAACTACAGAATCTTTCTGATTTTACCCTCAGAAGTAATCAGGGCCAATTTATGAAAGAAAAATAGAGCAATGATGAATCCTTGGCTCAAGTGGAAAATGCATGTATCTTTGAGGCTTCCCAGTCAACTTTACTTGGTTCACTAAGTTTTTGGTCTTATTTCCTCAGCATTTCTCAATGTCTGCATAGATGTTTGATAATGTGAGGACATAGTTTAAGGAAATCCCTTTTTTAAAACAGTGAGCCATTTGTAATTCAGAAAAGATCCTCAGGAGATTCTATACTCTTGACTTTTGATGAAAATCATGGATTTTGATCATGAGTATTAACTTGAGAAAATTCTCTTTTATCATATGAAGATGAGGTAAATAAAAAAAATGTGCAAAGAGTCATAGACTACAGTATTTATTACAATTAATAAAAAATCTGTTATTGTAAAGAATATAAGTTTAACTTACTCATAAGAAATTACCTCATTTTCCTCTTTTACTTTCCAAAGGTTAACAGTCCATGGTCTGAGTCAATTGGCATTTATAATTTAGAAAAAGTAAGTAGGTCTTATCAGGAAAGAGAAACAGAAAATTATTTTCCTACATTTCCAGATTTAGGACAGCTTGGATGTTATTTTAACATGGTAATTTCAATTTAAAAAGGGTGATTCAGTGCTATAACAAATACACTCACTGTAGTCATAGTTAGAATTTTCAGGAAATTAAAATGGAATTACTACCCTTTAAAAGATAATAGTGGCTGTGCTCTAAAGTATTATCAAAAACTTCAGTGGTATCAGCACCGACATCATGGTTGGTGAACAGTGAGGAGACGATAAGGGAATAGTTAACTATGCGGTGAAGAGTTGGCAGAGAAGCCCATCCTGTGTTGGATGATGTAGCAGGGTTGAATGTGCATATCTGGATCTCTGCTCTTCAAGATGCTCTTGTCAGATCCCTGCAGGTAATTCTTCATTTTAATCTACTCTTTGGTGGTTCAAAAACACAAATTACTCTGCTAATGCTGGCCTCGTTCTTCAACTAGAGAGGAGTTAGAATCTGAGAGCTGATAGATCAGACTCCCTGGAACTGGAGGAGATATTAGAAAACAGGTAATCCGAAGAGTCCTTTTACATATAAGACCAGTTGAGATCAAAAAAGAAGAAAGGCAGATTCCTTCTCCAGGGTCTCACCATAAAGTATCACAAAAAAAGGCCTGGGATTCTGGTCTATTGAGTCAAGGGCTTGTTTGACTCTACCAACTGACTCTAAAGTTTCACTCCTGTTTACTTTGTGATAAAATGTGAACACAGAGGACTAATGAAGAATTTCAATTGTATTTACAAGGAAAGTATTTCTATTAATACCCTGTTTTTCAGCACAAGTCTCACCTCTGAAAGCCTTCCTTAAATAACATTATGCCATCCTGATCACTCCCTTGAGCTTAGCCCCACCAGGATTTATATTAAACTAATTTTTTCTCATCACCACATTATTGCTTAGATGTTAGTAATTATTGCCAATTGTTTTAGCTATGCACAATTTATTTCCCTGAATGGAATTTAAGGTCACAAGAGCTGACCTTCCACTTGTCTTAGATCTCCCATTGTCTAAACCATGTTGGGTTCTGAAACAATGCAGAATATATTTAGTATGTATAAATTGCATACAGGATACACAAGTAAATTGAAAAAATATGTTACCACTTACCACTCTAAGATTGAAAAGCTAATAATTTCAAGTTGAAATTATCTATGTTATCAGTTTTGTTTATTGGTTATCTGAGGGTTGATTATCTATCTATATAGATATGGCCATATAGGTTGGTGAAATATTGATATATTTCTACATTGTTGGTAAAAAGCCACTACATCCTCTCCACTCCATCCTCTCCAACCCAGAGCCCCATCCCTTCCCTTCAGGGATATCCTAGAGTTCTCTATGATACAGCAAACAAAGGGTTAATGCTGGCAACAGAGTCTTCCCAAGACCCTGCACAGCAGCACTGCTGGTATCTAAGCTTATTGGATTTAGAATATTGTGGGCAAGTTGACAAAACACTCTTACAGCTGGCCTGAATTTTTCTGTGTAAAAGCTGAAACTAATCACTGAATAAATAAATATTCCTGTTTCTCAGCCAATGCGATCTGTTAAGTTCTTCAGTTAAGTTTATGTTGGATAATAGATTAAATGGCTCCTCAAACACCAATATGCCCACCATGTGATACTGCTTTCAAGGCTCTGTTGACTGCTCTGGCCAAGTTCAGTAACATTTTCTTAATATTTTAATCCCAGAAATATTTTTCAGTCTCCATCTTAACTTTTCTGAGACATGTGATACTATTGACTGCTCCCTGTTTTGAAACTTATTTTGTCATCTGCAAGGCCACTGTGTTTTGGTCTCCTTTCTCACCAACTGTTACTTTTCAGTCTACTTCACCAGATTCTCTTACTCTGTTATCTCCTAAAACTTGGTGTGGTTCAGAATCTGTTCTTGGTCTTTTCCTTTTCTTAAAGGGTAATACACTATTATCTCTTTGCATGACTTTAATCCATCCAGATGCACTGATGACTCCCCAGTCTGTATCTCTCCTTCAGCCTTCTCTTCTGTTTTATTTCTCCTGCTTTCCCCATTCACTTTCCTAAACCTGAATGCTTTTCTCTCCACACCTCCCACATCCAGTAAATCTTCAAGAAACAGTATTTGTTTATAAATCTTAAGTTTGTACTTTCTTTTTTGCTGGGATTATTTCTCACTAGGATTAGTTCAGATTTTCATCTTTCATGTTTTACTTATGTATTATTTCAATAACCTTCAAACTAAACTGCAAGTTATTTGCTTATATGGCTCTCTCCTTTACAAGATCATGAACTTCTGGGGTGTAAGGATTGTGCCTCTGTCATCCCTATCTTCCTAGTACCTAATAATATCTGCTACATAGTAGGTGCTCCATAAATGCTTGTTGAGTGAACAGTACGCTATATCTGAATTCACCTTTTGGGGAAGTTCTTTTGCCTCTTTCCCTTTGCGTATGACTTCAGTGTTAGTGTAGCCTGTATTTTTACCATTTCTTATGTCTGAGAATTGAGCTTACTATCTTTGAAATGCCGATTGACCATATTGGTATCAGTTCAGCCAGAGCTACCTTAAAGCAAGTTTGGCCCACAGTGAGCATCTTGCTGTAAATGACCAGCTTTGAAAGGTTCCTCTGTGAATCTAATCAATCTCTGTGAGTAGGGACATCTTGCACTGTTGCTTTCCAGGAAGCTGCCAGATGGCTCAAGGAAAAGCATCCTTATTTAAAATCCTTTCAGAGGTGTCTGGGGAAAATGTTGTGGGCAAGTATTCAAACAAGATCAGTAAATGAAGTCGTGACTAGGGAAAG
>NW_006770167.1:351239-358534 GCF_000442215.2 Lipotes vexillifer
GGAAAGAATATCATTTAACTTACCTATCCCCAGCTGGTCCTTATGCTTGCTTCTGAGCAAAGAGAAGTCTGATTTACTGACTCATCACAGTCCTTAAACTGTAATTTTTAATTCCTAAAAGCCATCCCCAGTGAGCAGGCTACAAGCACTCCTCTTAACAAAACCTTTAAAATATGACTTAGGGATGGGATTATATTGCTACTATGGTTTTAGTTAAAGGAAGACAAATGGATGGTAACACATTGCTTCTCAAATATAAACAAGCTTCGGGTGATAAATTCTCAATATATGAGGGCTCATAAAAAGAGTGGACAACAGTGAATAGACTTATTTGAAGAAATAAGGGCTCAGTGTTTGCTTCCCCTAAGGTTTTCATTGTTTTTTCTTCAATCTTTAATGTGATCACATCAAAAGAGCTGAAGATGTTAAAAAGAATTAGAAGTAAGACAAATTCAATTCCATGAGTAGAAGTTTCTAGGATGTTTCCTGGTCCTGGGTAGATCAAATCACACCAATAAATTCAGCGTCTTCCAAATGTGGAGCTGGATTACCCCAGAGATCAATGGTAAGTGTATAAGGACCTATTTTTAAGGGCGTGGAAATGCAGAAATAACTTGCATTTTTCTCTATACTTTTCTCAAAAATGAGGAATGAAGAACATATCCTCTCTCAAAGGTGTAACCTAAACTTACCGTAAAAGCTTTATTTTTTTGTACTTTGAAGCACATAAGTAGCTAAAGCTTATTTTCCTCTTATAAATTGAACTTTTGTACTCCAGTGTGAAGAATTGAGAATATAATCAATTCTATTTCATTGTGCTGGTTGAGCAGTCAGAGTTTTAATTTAGTCCCGTTTTTGATCTGAAAGCAGTTTTCTCATGAGCTGGTGGATTTGGGCAGTGATTCTGACACATGGATTCTCTTGAGTTCTCTTGTAGAGGTTTGTTGCAGATGGGCAAGCTGACCCTGAGGATTTGTCTGTTCTGTCTGGGCCAGGGTGGCTTACTGGCCATCTGTGAGTAATTATGCATAATATCGATACCTGGGCATGGGAGCTATTTTATTGCCAGATGTGATCATTAAAAGGAAACTTTCAGAAAAACTGGAGAGAAGCCCATCTTATAAAGTAGTATTCTTTCCTTGAAATACCAAAGATTTTGAGAAAATAAATTGCATTATCACAAGCATAGTGAGTAGTTAATACATCTAGGGAGAATTTTTAAGAAGTAACACTTCCTTCGTGGAAAGGTAGTTAACTAATCCGTCTCCCCGAAAGTGTTGACAAAAGGGTTTCCTTCATTTGTTCTTTTATTCACTTCAATACGCCAGGGATGCCATTTAAGGCATCCATTGGTATTTACTTCAGAGAGTATATCCCAAAATTGAGTAAGATAAGAACCATTCTAATTTGCTAATCTATTTGTCAGAGTTTACTGGTATTTACATAGAAAAATGTCAGATTGGGAAAATTCCAGAAGATGGCACCATCACAATCATCATCTTTCTGACCAGAAAAAGACCTCTTTCTCCTCTTTCTGCTCTGCCTTTGGCTTCTGCATCTTTGTATAGCTTCTGTCTAATATACAGCCGAAAGTATGCCCCCATGCTGCTCTGCTTCTTTTATGTCCCTACTTTCATTTCACCCATTCATGACCTTTTACATTAATGCTTAGAGAAAAGCACCAGAAAAATAAAGAGCATTTAGCTAAAATGAAATCACTTTATATTTAATCTTTTAATAGCTTTTATTCTCCCATCAGTAGAAACAACTTGCCAAAAAATCACAGACATACACAGTTAAGGGAAAGTGTATTCGGAGTGCATAATCACAACCTGTTATTCATCTTTGTGGAAGTATTTAATCGAGACATGTTAAATCAGAGATTATACAAATTAATATAACATTCATGTTTTGAAATTTCTTCAAGAGAGAAAAGCTATCTTTGAAGTTGGAATAAAATTAAAAAATTGTCTTTTATGTATCAAATACATCTCATTTAGAGAATGACTGGTACATATGTTTAGTATTTTACATGTGAATGACCTGCAAAAAGCCATGACATTTATCCAAGCAGAATAAAAGGAAATTAAAAGTGCAGAAAGAATATCTATAGAATGAATACATACACAGACACAAACACACACACACGCATACTTAAAATGTATACATGAAAATGCCCAAAGCAAAGAGAATTAATTTATTTCAGTTAAAAAAAATAAAAGCCAATAATTTGGCTTACTCGTGAGCTCAAGGGAAGTGACCTGGTAGCTACGCTACAGAGGGGAATATTTTTCTTTTTTCAGAGTAAGTGGGTACACGTATTTGTGGATAGTGTTGTCTTTTATGTAAGAATCAGTTCTAGTCTGTTTCAGTGTTGGTTTTAAAAAGGTTTGTTTTGAATTCTTTGTTTCCAACAGGTTGAGGTTTATTTTTCAGACAAAGAACTTCTGGTTTAACTATTGGTGAATATCTGTAAACATTGCTGCTTCACGTTGTGATCTGTTTAACATAATCAATGTCTGTTTGGATATCTTAGAGAACTTTTGGTTTGTGTGATCTATTTCTGCTTTGCCTGATCTACTTTGATCAAGTTAACCAGATAGCTGCCAACTGCCATTTTTAACATGAAACATGGTGCCACAGGTGTGTTAGGTCCACATCTGTTGGTTTTCACCTCGTCCTGTGTAGCACTTTCCTTTGTTACATGTAGGCAAATAAAATAAAAGCCAAGAACATCTGGAAACAATCAGCAAACAACAGTTTGAAAATTTCTGCTTCGTTTAAACTCATACTTCAGAAAAGACTATTCATAGGATAATTAAATTTACATTTTAATTTCATCTGGAAAGTTTACCTACATGACATCCCTAAGACTATAAATTCCCCACTTACATTGCCATTGTCATAACTTAGCAATAACTTTACATAGATGCCCTTCCTCCTCAAAACATATGCATCCAGTCATACAAGTTCCTTCCTAAAACGTAAAACGGGGAGTCCTGTCATTCTCTACTTTACAGACCTCCAGAGTCTCCCAATGATGTGCTGACAAAATTCAAGCTCACTAGTTTCAAATTCAACATGTGCTGGGATCCATCTAGTCTCACCTCGATCTCATCTCTTCACACATTATGTGGTGCAACCACATCTTTCCATTTCACTATATGTGCTTTTTCTTTGCTTCCTTCCTTCTTCCTCCTATTCTCCTTTTTCTTCTTCTCTTTCTCTTTCCCCCTAGCTCTTCCCTTCTATCATCATCATTATTATTATTTTAATTTTTACTGGCAGTTTATTCAATCTTCAAATTCACCTCTATCACTCCCTCGTCCATTACAACAAATTGCTATTTCCTTTGGGCTTCTGTTGAACATTGCTCATACCCTTATGATGTAATTGTTTTAATTCTTAACTTACAGATGGTTGCACGTCACTTTCTTCTGCTAGATTTTGAGTTTCTTGAGCACAGGATCCACAACTTATTCACCATTGTATCTCAATGCTTAGCATCATGGTGTTGTGAAAGGAACGCCACATTAAAAAGGAACAAAATAAAAATTAGTAAAGGGAAAAAAAGAATGAATGCATGAAAGACCCAGGGTCACCTTGTTACAAAAAGAAAAAAAAAAAAAAGAGTTACATGACCAAGACGTGTCAAGTTTAAAATTACTTAATTATACTTTTAAATGAGAGCTATCAATGGCTATCAAGGGAAACTCAGATTAAAAAAAAAAATCATTTAGGAGACTCGTTTTGGCAACATAAAACCGGACTGGATGGATTGTAGTTCTGAAGCAATATTAGAATTCCTAGTTCTTATATATGCCATTATTAAAATATGATTTCTTAAACATTTTAATATTATGTGTGTTTTATGGAATTCGTATCTGCAAATCTGTAGTTATCTATCAAGCTCCTATTTGATAAGAAATGATGGAGAGATGGCACTCATGGTCTCAGGCAGTATACTTAGGACTTAGGCTCATGACTCTAGTCTGAATTTCAGGGGCCCTGAAGAAAGTGTTGTTTCATCCTGGCAGTGATTGTAGAAATACAGTTGCAAATTAGGGCCACAGTGGATATGGATATCACTAAGAAGAGGAGTTTGAAGGTGTACACAAGAGCTGGGTTATCAGGGGCAAGAAGAAAGAAAGATTATTTACCTCCCAATATTTCTTAGAGTTTAAAAAGGCTTTTGGTTGATCTATTCAGATGGAAGATGGCTGAGTCCTCTCTTGTCTAGCTCTTATTTCTCAGGTCACCTCAACCACAGGAAAAGTACTAAAGGCATGGATTATAATCCAGAAGTACAGGTCTGGATGTCAGCCTCTGAATTGGTTGCTTTGCTTGTTCATTGTTTTATCCACAACTCCAAAATTGTCTCAGACTTTTCCCGTCATCTCTTGTAGAGTCAGGGTAATTCACTTCATTGAGAAGAGAAAAAGGCCTCAAGTAGGGTGATTCCTTAGGCGGTCAGCTCGTTTTTTAGTAACTCCTTACAACGACTCCCGCCTGGGCCTCTCTTGATATTGATTTCCATTTGCTCCAGTTTCTGATGATGCAACAAGTCCCAAAGAAACCCCTCTGCCCTCAGTGGTGAAAAGAAGCCTCTTCATGTGGCTGGCAAATAAGTGCAGCTTCTTTTGATCATGGAAGTTTTATTTCTCCAATTATTGGGGTTCTTATGCCAGAGAGTCGAACTAAGACACTCTTAGTTTGGTGCACTTCTTAATGATATAAGTGAGTCTTCTTTCAGTTACTACAAACCTAAGGTCCAAAGGAGAATCATATCCTTTTACTTTTCCATATTTAAAATTCTTTGTCTTCTTGGCACACCCTATAATATCCTCTCTTTTGTGAAGCTTCTTAATTCTAGATTCAGGGTGTCTTAGCTTTTTTGCCCTAAATTTCTCATCACAGTTTCTCCCTAGGGGCCTGGGTTTTCTTTTGCAACTAGGGACTCTTAGATTAACCTCAAGCTCTAAGATTTGCTGAACTGAATGAGCCTAGTAGGTTCCACTGTGTTCTTCAAAATGCCTTCTACCCATTAACAATGTTATTGCTACTTGTGTACATACCTCTCCTTTCAACAGGAGATGTGTGGCTGGAATTTGGAGAAGAGAGAAGGAAAAAGAAGAGCAAAGATAGTCTTCATTCTTCCTGAAACTGGAGTTATTCTGAAACATATTTCTAGTAGCCCAGGGTCAATCAATTAATTAATCAATCAGTATTCAAATATTCAAGGAATATTTGCTGTGTACCTACTCTAGGCCCCAAATTGCCGTTTCTTTGAAGGGCAGAATCACAGCAGGACCAACGCCTACCTTGTTGCTTGACACAAATTACATGGTCTCTTAACTACACAGTTCAATCCAGGTCCCTTAGAACCCATGAGTGGACCAATGGTTTATGTTAAAACAGTGCTTGTCCGGCACAGTTGCAGGAATTTTCCTGAAAATCTCCATATACTCCAGTGGTAATGTCAGGCAGTATTCATTGCTAAATTCCTCCATCATGAGATTGTGATATTGTGATTTATAATAAGAAATATATATTTGGTCCTTGTCCCCACTGCTTGCACAGAGCTCCCCAAATCCTTTGAATTTCCTAAGTGAGGGGAGAGATAAAGGTGTCTTTTGTTATGTTAATGAGGTGACTTTTGGAAAGCCCCTTTGTTACCTAAGGATGGGGGCTGGTTGCCAGGGGAACCAACCAGGACTAGAGGGTTGGAATTTATAGTCTCATCCTTTGATTTGCAGGGAGGGCAGAGGGGCTAAGGGCTGCATTCAATCACCAATGGCCAATGATTTAATCAATCGTGCACATGTAAGGAAGCCTTCATAAAAACCCAAAAAGACAGGGTTTGGAGGGCTTCCAGGTTGGTGAACACATGGAGATTAGGGGAGAGTGGCGTGATCAGAGTATGGAAGGTCTATGCCCCTTCCTTCCTACTTTGCTTTATGTATCTCTTCATCTGGCTGTTAATTTGTATCCTTTAATATCCTTTGTCATAAACTGGCCATCTGGTAAGTAGTTTCCTAAGTTCTGTGAGCTACTGGCAAATTAGTCAGACCCCAGGAGGGGGTTGTGGGAACCTCTAATCTATGGTTGGCCAGAAGCACAGGCAATAACCTGGACTTGTGACTGGCATCCAAAGGGAGGCAGTCGGCAGTTTTGTGGGATTGAGACCATAATCTGTGGGATCTGATGCTATCTCTGGATAGATAGTGTCAGAATGGAGTTGAATTGTAGGACACCCAACTGGTGTTGGAAAATTGCTTGGTGTGAGGACCCACCCCTTAACATTGGACCTGGTTCCAAACCCTTTTAGAGGCCATTCTGTTTTTTGCTCAGGTCTCTTGGGAATGTGTGTTTTCTCTTAAGCACTGACAATTGCTTGTGTTGGGTAGGGAGTGATAGAGCCTCCTTCATACACCTGCAGCTCTCAGGGACCTGTCCATACATTTGTCCTGTCAGTCTCCTCTGCTACTTAAAGCCAGGGGCTTATCCATGTTTCTGGTCATTCATGCTTCTTTTGGTGTTAATAGTATGTCTTTTTCCATGATCCACCATCTCCTCTCTGTACAGAGAGCAGCTTTGTATAAAACTCAAAGATATTACACTCAGTACTTTCTTGGTACATGGTTTCTTCCTCCTTTGCATGAAAGGTGGCTGGAATTGATGTGCTTTTGTTTGCGGTTGGTCCTGGCTCCAAACTGTGAGAGGCAGACAATTATTTTACCTATAGGTTCCTTTTTTAAAAATTAGATTCCCCGAATTCTTTCTTCTTTTAGACTTAGAAACTTTACGTTCTAGAGCCCCTCTGCCAGTAGGCACAGTAAACTTCAGCCTGTTGAAAACTCACATTGATAGATCAAGTTCCAGCTTTGAGTGCTATCTCCAGAAATCTGCCTTCAGAGGCACAGACAAGGCAGGTGTTCAAGGTCTGAGACCTGTTTTCTGTTGCTTGTTTCTGAAGGAAGATCAGGTGCTTCTGAGCCCCACACATGGGTTGAGATCTTGGTAGCTGTGCATTGCCCAGTGCTCCACATTCTGCTTGCATATCTCCTTGCACTGTTTAGAGTCACCTCTCCTGAATTACTTGTTATTGTCTAGATTTTCCTATACATTTAACAGTATACTCGTCTTCTTCTTAGATCATTCATGTTGGCTCTATGCCTCAACGATTATATATATATATATATATGTATATATATTTTTTAATTTACTGAAGTATAGTTGATTTACAATGTGTTAGTTTCTGGTGTACAGCAAAGTGATTCAGTTATATATATATA
>NW_006770167.1:358544-372737 GCF_000442215.2 Lipotes vexillifer
ATATAAAAATAATAGTTTGCAACTGCTAACCTCAAACTCCCAAATCATCCCTCCCCCACCTCCCTCTCCCTTGGCAACCACAAGTCTGTTCTCTGTGTCTGTGAGTCTATTTCTCTTTTGTAGATAAGTTCTTTGTGTCATATTTTAGATTCCACATATAAGTGATATCACATGGTATTTGTCTTTCTCTTTCTGACTTGCTTCACTAAGGATGATAATCTCTAGGTCCATCTATGTTGCTGCAAATGGCATTATTTCATTCTTTTTATGGCTGAGTAATATTCCATTGTATATATTTACCACATCTTTGTCCACTCATATGTTGATGGACGTTGAAGTTGCTTTCTTGTCTTGGCTATTGTAAATAGTGCTGCTATGAACATAGGGGTGCATGCATCTTTTCAAATGAGAGTTTTGTCTGGGTATATGCTCAGGAGTGGGATGGTAGGATCGTATGGCAACTCTATTTTTAGTTTTTCAAGGGACCTCCACACTGTTCTCCATAATGGCTGTTCCAATCCTACACCCTCTCCAGCATTTGTTAGGAGGGTTCCCTTTTCTCCACATCCTCTGTAGCATTTGTTATTTGTAGACTTTTAAATGACGGCCATTCTGACTGGTGTGAGGTGATACCTTACTGTAGTTTTGATTTGCATTTCTCAGATAATTAGCGATGTTGAGCATCTTTTCGTATGCATCTTGACCATCTGTCTGTCTTCTTTGGAGAAACGTCTATTTAGATCTTCTGCCCATGTTTTGATTGGGTTGTTTGTTTTTTTGTTATTGAGTTGTATGAGCTATTTGTGTATTTTGGAAATTAAGCCCTTGTTGGTCGCATCATTTGCAAATATTTTATCCCAGTCCGTAGGTTGCCTTTTCATTTTGTTTATGGTTTCCTTTGCTGTGCAAAAGCTTTTAAGTTTGATAAGGTCCCATTTGTTTATTTTTGCTTTTATTTTATTTTTCTATTTTAATTTTTTGGCCATACCATGTGGCTTGCGGTATCCCAGTTCCCCAACCAGGGAGTGAATCCAGACCGTGGCAGTGAAAGCCCAGAATGGTAACCACTAGACCACGAGGACACTCCCTAGTTTTGCTTTTATTTCTCTTGCCATGGTAGACGGACCTAAGAAAACATTGGTGTGATTTATATCAGAGAATGTTTTGCCTATGTTCTCTTCTAGGAGTTTTATGGTGTCATGTCTTTCTCAATGATAATATTTCAATCATATGTCTTACCTGTTGAAATCTCTGTTGTCAGCCAGTTTGTACCTTACCCTAACGAACCCCCAATCCCCTGACCATCCTTTGATTTTAGAGGATGGCTCACATTTGGGAGCCAGTCCTTTCTCCTCATAACGTAGTCTTCTTATAAGTATCCTTCTAAGCCTTGTTTAAAAAAATCAAAGATACAACATGGAACACATTATTGGTACCTGTTGTTGAGTACCATTTCTATGACATTGCTATTTTATCATATTTACCTCCAACAAAATTGGGGTAAAATTAATGAAGGAAGACCCATGCTTTGGCAGCTTTGAATTCCCGTTCCCCCAGTGACACCCAATAAACATTTACCAGATGGTAACCAGTGGGATCAGAGCAGAGCTCATTTGGAATTTCTTGCTACATAGAGCATTTGTCTTTGATGGAAGAAGAAATCTTTATCTTATTCTCACTGATGATTCCCATGCACCTGGTGCTTGTGTCATTTCAGAACTCAGTGATTGTTACTGAATGCCTTTCAACTTTAGAAATCAAAAGACATTTAAGAATAAGGGTTCCTTATCCTCCAGAGTGCATAGCTTGCCAGGAGCCATCAATGGTGTTCTTGTAACCGTCCAGAAAATGATATAGTCCAAGAATGTGGACACCTAGGGTATCTGTTTAAGTTGCTTCTTTTAACAGTGTCAGTTGATTCTTTTGCTCAACATGATTAAAGGAAACTGTTGCTCCCCCGAAATCTTCCAGTTAATAGGTTGGAAGGGTAAATAAGTTGCTTTAAACGTCAAGGTCTTGGATAATTTTCTTCTCATATTCATTTTGTCTTAAACATTCATTTGTGATTTCTTAAGTTATCAAAAGAAAAAAATAGCTCACTCCATTGCATAAATTATAATTGTAGAGAACTTTTTGGTAATTTAGAAATTAAATAGTAAACATTTATTTGATATCTTAAATTTTATCAATTTATATTTTTCATAGTCAAGGAGAGAATAGTGAATATATGGAAGGACAAAAATTAACAGGAAAATGTGAAGTAAAGGGGAGGAGAAGGGGTATGCTAAGATTACATTGTGAATACCATTCAAAAGATCAATACCAGCTATCTATATGAAAATGTTACATGAACTAAATCCACAAGCAGCTTAACAGAACCAGTGATTCTTCAGCTTAAATGCTGAGTTAAGTTTTTATTAGGAAATAAATATTGGCTGATGTTACAGTTTACTTTTTGAGGAAATTCTAGCTTTTTTTTTTTCTGTTAGTGCATACAAATTTTATGATAAGATTAAAGTTAACTGTTTAAATACATCATTGTTTTGTGAGATTAGAAAAAATACAAAAGTGGCTTTTCCTTCCTTCTCCCTAAATCCTGGAGATATAGTATGATGTTTTAAATAATGGTATGTAATACCTAGGAGACTTCTTTGAGGAATTAATATGATATTAAATCTAGATTATGAATTTTGATGTCCTAAAGATAGATTCAACCTTACGGTTTCTTAATTTTTAATATCTGGAGAATTCTTGGGATCTACTCTTTGGGCTTGGTATGAGTTTAACCTCCTTTCCATTTGCCGCATTTTTTTTTTTTTTAATAAACTTATTTATTTGTTTATTTATTTATTTATTTTTAGCTGTGCTGGGTCTCCATCTCTGAGCGACCGCTTTCTCTAGTTGTGGCGAGCGGGGGCCACTCCTCATGGCGGTGCGCAGGCCCCTCACTGTCGCGGCCTCTCGCTGCGGAGCACAGGCTCCAGACGCACAGGCTCAGTAGCTGTGGCTCACGGGCCTAGCTGCTCCACGGCATGTGAGATCCTCCCAGACCAGGGCTCGAACCCGTGTCCCGTGCATCGGCAGGCAGACTGTCAACCACTGCGCCACCAGGGAAGCCCCATGCTGCATGTTTTTATGTGGACAGACTCCTGCTAGAGTAACATTCCTGGCCTCTTGCCCCACCCGCTATTCATTCCAATACATGAGACGGAGTGAGTTTCTTAATTGATAAGTGGCATTTGGGTTTGTTTTCTCTATTGGACCTGGGGATTAACTCTCTCTTTCTTCTCGTGTTGCCTTGGGCCGGTATGAGTGACCAGTTTTGGATAAGTGCATCTGTTCTGCAGATTCGGAATTTTCTTTTGTGGACTTCCTCAAGTATAAAGTGTGTATGTGTCCGTATAGGTGGCGATAGTGTGGGAGCAGGGATGATAGCCAGCCTTTTGACCACAGAACTAAATCTACATTTTCCAATCAGCTTAGAAAAATAAAGCCAACATTTTTATTTCCATCTCTCTCTCTCTCTCCTGTCTTATTTCCCAATTTGTTCCAAAATCAACAGAAGACAGGAATTCTGCCAAACCTCAACATTTACTAATAAAGTAGATGTGTGGGATGCTACTGCCCATTTCATAAGTGATGTAGTGAATAATGCCTCACCTAAAGAGCATAAGGCTTTTTTCTGGAATGTTAATTCATTCAGACCAAAGCATGCCTGCCCAATGGCATTATTGGTACGTATCCAGAAGCTTAAGATCTCATTATTAGGCATCTTCTAAGGATTCTGTCCCAAGAAATAAACAAACTTCTAACTAAGTTACTGAAATACATCCTGGGCAAAGCAATACTTAGGAATTAGTGACACTCATCTCTTCCCACCCTCTTCTCCTACTTCTTCCTCTTTCCTTCTCATCAACATCTAGCCCTGGAGAGATCAAGTTAAGGGATGGATGGGGGAAATATATGTAGGATAGATTCACACAAAATCCATATTTAATAAATGTAATGAGAAATAACAATGGCCTATCTGCTCCTCTGTCCCACAGTGAGATTCCTCCAGCAACGGACATGCCTTGTTCCCACTTTTATTTCTCGTTATGGCTGCCTTATACTTTCCTACCGTCTCATATGATTTTGAATTTTATGAAAGTCTTTGAAAAATAAATAATGTTTTGTAGAATAACAACAATAACAACAAACAGATACGATGAACCAAAATAACATTTATAATAAATAACCTGATTAGTAGGGAGTCAAATGGGTTGAATGCCTCTCTGGTCTATAGAATTTTTAGTATAAATACAATTTATTGAAATAATATCAGTATCTTCTACTTGGGCCATCCACTGGAGAAGGAAATACATTTTAAAAAGTACTTTTTGATAAAATTTTGATAAAATTGTCTTAATGAAAATTGGTTTTAAAGTCTTGAAATTGGGGTTATCTTATATAGTGTGGTAGATGTTTGAAGACTATTTTAGTAAAAGATACATCAAAAGAGATAATTCCTTGCCAGACAAAACATCTTTAATCACTATTGAAAGCCTCATTAATGAATCACTAAATGTAGAAGAATAATTACATCAAGAGAATAGGGATTGCCAAATTTCAAACGATTTTATAGAGAAGATACATTACTACTGAGGCAGGCAAAATATCCTTTAGAGAGAAGATCTACTAATTGTTCAGGACAGCCACCTGAAGTTGCACTTAGAAAGACCAGTGACGTTTTCTTCATATTACTTAATATGGAATATATGTTAATAGATGGTAATTATATATTCTTAAAAATTTAAACCCACTCTTAAAAAATAAAGAAACAAGTCATTAAAATATAAATATAAACTAAAAGAAAAATTTAGAAGAAATACATATACCCACACCTCGGTTTTCCACTGTACTTAGGAAAAAAAATCTAATTGCTTTAAAATGTCCAACAAAGTTTTGCAATGGCTGACTCCCTCCTAATTTCCTACATATTATCATTCCTACACTATAGTTTATCTTTCCTTCGTACATCACATTCTTGGCACACTGGTCACTTTTCAGTTCCTCAAACTCACTCTAGTTTTCCTGAGCTCAAGGCCTTGAATCCAATGTTCCTCATGAAATATTCTGCCAGGAGTGCTCCTCCTTCACTGTTTACTGGGAAACTCCCTATCCTTTGAGGGCTAGTGTCATCTTAAGTGTCATTTCCTCAATTAAGTTTTCTCTTCCCACACTCACATGACTCTGTTGCTCCAACATCTTATGTTGAATTGTGGCCAGTCATTACTCAATTCAAGGTACACAAAGGGTCCTCAATATTTACACTCCTTGTTAGAACCCTGAACAGTCAAGTCAACAAATATTTTGACTCTTTATGAAAGTCTAGGATAGGTTTTCAAATAATTTTGAGTCATGAATGATTCTCAAACTTAATGTAATGAGTTATATTTTCACAGAGACCATGTTATATTTTATCATCTAAAGTTTCCGTAAGAGACACACTTTCGTTAACTTGACAAAACTGTAAAACTAATAGATTAAATGTAAAATTTTACTTATTGTTTTTTAAGTTTCTATACTTCTAGTTAGAAGTCTGGAAAAGGGGTGGGTAGATAATTGGTTCTTTTTATTTTAATCATAACAACGTATTATTCCAGGAATTTCAAAGCTAAATTTAAGGCCAAACATGATACCAATACTCATCATTCATTCAACAGATATTTATTGAGCACCTTTCATGTGCCAATGAGAAGCTGGCCAGATCTCTGAAAATCAGTTCTCCCATTAATTAATTCATCTAATAATCAATTCACCAAGTTCTGCCAGTTCACCAACTTCCAAACTTATTGGTAATTGTTTCCTACCCAGCTCTTTAGCTATGAGATTGTCAGTGTACACGCTACACTACAATTTTCTACATTGGAATTGGGCAGATTATCTACAGTTGTTCAGCTTTTACTACTCTTGTCCTTAATTACTCCTTTTGCTCTTTGTACTCTGTTTTTTTTTTTTTTTTTTTTTTTTTTTTGTTTTTTTTTTTGGTATGCAGGCCTCTCACTGTTGTGGCCTCTCCCGTTGCGGAGCACAGGCTCTGGACGCGCAGGCTCAACGGCCATGGCTCACGGGCCCAGCCGCTCCGCGGCATGTGGGACCTTCCCGGACCGGGGCAGGAACCCGTGTCCCCTGCATTGGCAGGCGGACTCTCAACCACTGTGTCACCAGGGAAGCCCATGTACTCTGTTTCTTGGTATATTCTTTTTTATAATTTATTAAAATTTATTTCAAATATTATTTTTGTCATTCAGGCTGTAAGAAGGTCTCTATAAACTTGAAATTATAATAACATCCTCTTCCTTTACCTGAGTTGTCGAGAAGCATTATTAGTGCTTGTGTGACATCAGACCTGACTTCTATGGGATAGTACTCGGAAATGCTTTCCAGGAAGATTTCAATCACTTCGATCAAGTTTGTCATGTAAACTTTCATTGCTTTGTGCAGCCACTTATGTATGGAGTGGTTGAAATAGTGTTTCTTGAACTTGGGATTGCAACCTCCAGAAAGCTTTAAAGGAGACTGTGGAAGAGGGGACTGAGAAGGATTAAGCATTTTCTATGTGTTTGTACATTTATTAACCCTTTATTCATTCCTAAACCTGTCAGGGAGCTAGCATTCTCTCCAGTTTGTAGATGAGGAAACTAAAGTTTGAGGAGGTCAAATAACTTGGCACACCTTTTTCTTCCCCTTAATTCTTTACACTCTGCCATTTGCATCTGCCAGAAATAGCAAGAGATGCATCTTAGAACCACCAACAGTGTATTGAATCCTCATGGTTGGACTCTCCTTTGCCTCTCTCATCTTCTTCCAGCTGGAGAACGTCTCTGCTTTGTAGAGCTCATGAGACTAGATTGAGCCGGCCGAGATAATTCAGGATAATTTTTAAAATTTAAAGCCTTAATTATATCTGCAAAGTCTCTTTTGCCATGTAACCTGTATTCATAGGTTCCAAGGATTAGGTCATCGACATTTTTGGGGGGACTGTTGCTTACCATAGACAGAGGAGGAGTGGAAGAGGGAGAAACTTTTCTCAGTTTAGAAGTATATTTGAGCGAATTCTTGACATTTTTTAAAGGTAATATTTACTGTAAGTACAGGATTCTCTCTTTAATGATTGTTTTCCTGCTTAGCTGGAATTTGTGGGTAAATAAATATACAGAACTATAGTTTAGGGTTTATTTATCTTCCATTTCTGGTATAGGCTGGTTTTGCTTTCTTAGTTCTAATTTATAACTTTTCAAGTTTAACTAAGTATAACATTTGAATCTTTTTTGCTTATCCATTTGGAATACATTTTCCTTGATTACTACAGATTTTTGGTTTATTGTAGTTTCATTTGGATTACTGTGGTGATTAACATTATGGCTGAGCACAGAGGTTTGGAAATTCTAAGTATCACTTCTAAAGATCTGAAAACTGATGGAGCAGACTGTTGGCAATAATAAGTTGCAAAGGGCCACTTATTTTTTGGGGGGCAAAATCACTTTTTTTTTTTCTTGAGGAACTAGGTTTTGTATTGTTTTTCAGAGTGTTTGGTCTTAGGAGAGGTGCTTGTGATTTTAGGAAACACTGTATTTGTATCTTCAAATGAAATGTCACTTAGGCCTTTGATGCCATGTTTTCTAAGCTCTTTAATTTAGAAATAACTTTACCCCTATTCCAAAGAATACAAATAGTTCAAGGATAAACAGTGTGTGATTGTGATGTCAGGGATGCCTCAACTTTGCTCCTCCAAAAACCGTTCTATTCCATGCTTTCTTTTCCTACTTCAATAGAAAAATATTGACATAAATTAAAAGTGAGCACTGAGTTGCTCTTTTGGGAAACTGCCCTGTCCTTTTTTCCTTTACTGACATTAAAATCATCCATTTCATTTTGCCTGGAGACAAAATCTGTTACATCAGTTTTCCATCTACATTTTGCCTGAGAAAAGATGTGAAAGACAGCTGTTTTATGTTGAAATAGATCCAGTTTCTACTGAGTATGTCCACAGAGCTTTTGGGGGTTTATTTTTAACTCTGACAGAATTAATTTAGAATAAGACATAAATGAACACTACTGTCCCTAGCTAATTTTCTGAAGAATGTGTGGTCACCTATGCCTTTGATTACATAGTAGAAATATACAGTCTCAAGCAAACCAGAAAAATATTATTGCAGGGTAAAATAATGTATCTGTTCAATTCCTGCTTCAGTCATTTGAATTGACTAATATTTTCATTATTTGATTAAGAATTTCAAAGAAGTTATTCATTCATTTAAGTCAGCATACATGTGTTATGTATAAAGCCTATACTCTAGATATTGTTTAATTTATATGCTAGGTTGTGGCTGGTGGTGAGAAGGTGAGGTGTGAAGCGGGAAAGGATATTGCATTGAATTCTATCGAAAGATTGCAGGCTTGCGAGATTAGGTTCCATTTTTGGGCTTCAGGGGCACCTGGACATTCTTTTCATGACCTGGTTGGAGAAGGAGCTAACAGTGCGTAAACACATCTATGAAATCGGATTTCCTCTCACCTCATTCACCATATATGAATTGAATCACCCACATGCATTGTGTGTATGTGACTCTGTGTGCCTGCACCTGTGTTGGCAGTGAGGGCAGGGATTAACTGTTCTGTCTCTGTTCCATTCTTCACTTTGAAAAGGATGAGAGAAGAGCTCTGGCCCCAAAGCAGGACAGATCTGAGTTTGAATCACGGCTCCCTCCCTTGTCAATACCTGTATAACCTTCCATGAAAAAATGGAGACAATAATAGTGAGGACTGGAGGTCATTTAAGTAAAGTACCCTGCACATTTTCGGTCCTATTGTAGTCAGTAAAAATAGTTATTATTATTGTCATTATTAAATAAATCCTTCTGTCACTGTTTAATGTATTCCATCTATGGGAAACATATACATATAGAAACAAAATAGTTCTTTATTATTGTTTAAGAAACCGTGTTTAGAGCCCCAGACTGCAGGTGGCTTCCTGAGCACAATAGGCTCCGAGGGTGTAGGTGCTGCCAGAAGGAACTTTCAGAGCTCAGCTGTATCTTTGTAGTTTATTAACCTGCTACCATGGAAACAGGTATTTAATCCTTATAAACAAGAAAATGGCTTTCAACAAAGCACTGTTTCAAATAGTATGATGGTGGTGGGCAGTATTTTTTTCTTTAAAAATGGTATGATTTTTAAGTGACGAACCTCATTTTTGGCAATCTGATTTGGGTTTCCACAGAAACAGAAGTGACAGCTGAGGTCTCCAAGCTCCTGTAACTTGTAGGGCTCAGGTTAAGTCTTGCAAATGTCAGTTGTCCCAAGGCACCTAGAGGAGCCAACAGAAATAACAGTCAACTGAGCTTCAGGGAAAAGGAAGGAAAACAATAAATCAAACATTTATAAATTATATCTGCACAATGCTGTGAGTTTGAGAAAAGCATGTGTGATGGGTAGGTAGAGAGAGACTCATGGATGTAATTCAGAGCTGGAGGTTTAGCACGTGGCTTTACCTCATACTAGACACCTTTCTATGAGTGGCTAAGCAACTTACCTATTTATAATTTATTCCTTTTTTTACCCTGAGTCAAGGAATATTAGGGAAAGCTAAAAGAGTGGAGGATTATTAATATTTTTATTAAAATATCACATAATGCTTCTATTATTTACTAGCATGAGAACTAACTGTGAAAAGAGAAAATTAAATGAAAATGTATAAAAGCCAAATTATAAAAGCAGATGTGACATAGGCCCAAGTATTTCTGTCGGGGCTTTCATTATTGGTCTTTATAGAGATTTTCGTAATTCTGCATATTTGACAATGGCATACCTCCTAGGCTGGATGATATGAAGATATTTTTCACTGTCTTTAGAAAGAGTTTTTGTAGTTCCACATCACATCAGAGAAAGAAACAAATGAGGAATTCACTTCTTGAGTTTCTAACATACTCGAAACAGACCACTTTTTTTTCTACTCAAGTTTATTGAAAGTATGTGGGTATTTACTGGCAACGTTTACTCCCTACACAAGAAGAGCTGTATCTCTGAATTGCTTTGTGAGTGGTGGGGAATCATATAGTCTAGGCCACTCAGATCCTTTACTAAAAATCTCATTTGAGTTCTATAAATATTTACAAAGTTTTCTTTATAAGTATCTAAAGGAGTTTCCATGAATGAAGATTTTATAAAGGAAGCAAAACATTTAGTTGAAAAGGACTGAGTTTGTTTCGGGGCGTGAACAATATAGTTTCTCAACTTTTAAGCCTAAATAGATACAGCAAGTGGAATGTAATATTTAGATTAAAGGTAGCCTCATTTTTTATCCCATTAAGGAATGATATTATTATAGGAAAATTTTATTAATTACTTTTCTGATTATAAAAATTCTGCATGTTTTTAAAAAAAATCTTTTAAAACAAAACTAAAGAATTAAAAAAGAAAGCCAACCACAATCTCGCCACTTAGTGTTTACATGTATTTTTGTTTCTGTTTTTTTTTTTTTTTTTTTTTTTTGAGCACAGGCTCCGGACGCGGAGGCTCAGCGGCCATGGCTCACGGGCCCAGCCGCTCCACGGCATGTGGGATATTTCCAGACCGGGGCATGAACCCGTGTCCCCTGCATCGGCAGGCGGACTCTCAACCACTGCGCCACCAGGGAAGCCCCCATTTTCAATTTTTTGAGGAAGTTCCATTCCATTTTCCATAGTGGCTGCACCATTTTGCATTCCCATTAACAGCACTCAAATTCGTCCACATTTTCATTAACAATTGCTGCCTTTTGTTTTTTCGATAATAACCATCCTAACAAGTGTAAGGTGATATCTCATGGTGGTTTTGATTTGCATTTCACTGATGATTAGTGATGTTGAGCATCTTTTCAGATACTTACTTGCCATATGTATGTCTTCTTTGGGGAAACGTCTATTCAATTCCTTTGCCCATTTTAAATTGGGTTATTTGTGTTTTTGCTATTGAGTTGTAGGAGTTCATTATATATATTGATGTTAACCTCTTATCAGATACAGGGTTTGCAGGTGTTTCTCCCATTCCATAGGTTGTCTTTCATTTTGTTGATTGTTTCCTTTGCTGAGCAGAAGCTTTTTAGTTTGATGTAATCCCCGTTTGTCTGTTTTTGCTTTTGTTGCCTGTGCTTTTTGATGTCACATACAAGAAGTCATTGCCAAGACCAACATCATGAAGCTTTTCCCCCATGTTTTATTCTAGGAATTTTACAGTTCCACGTCTTATGTTTAAGTCTTTAATCTATTTTGAGCTGATTTTTGTGTGGTGTAAAAGAAGGGTCTAATTTCGTTCTTTTATTTGTGGATATTCAGTTTTTCCAGCACCATTTGTTGAAGAGACTGTCCTTTCCTCATTGTGTATTTTTGGCATCTTTATTGAAGATCAATTGATCCTATATGCACAGGGTTATTTTGGGGCTCTGTATTCTGTTTCGCTGACTATATGTCTGTATGCCAGACGTACTGTTTTGACTACTGTAGCTTTGTAATATATTTTGAAATCAGGATTGTGATGCCTCCAGCTTTGTTCTTTTTTCTCCAGATTGATTTGGCTATTTGGTGTCCTTTGTAGCTCCATATGAATTTTTGAATTGTTTTTTCTATGTCTGTAAAAAAATGCCACTTAACCTGCTTTATTTTTTAACTTCAAATATGTTATAAATATATTTCCATGGCTATAACCATAAAATCAGTATTAACTTTTACAGTGACTTTATAATATTACATAGTGTGGATGTATTATGTGTCATTTAACAAAGTCCCCATTTTTAGGACGTTTACCTAATTTTCCTTTTATACTGTTTATGATTGTTTTAAGAAATATGTTCATACATACATCTTATTAATTTGTATTTCCTTACTACTGATTGGCTTATTTCACATATTAAGTGCCAATTTGTATTTCATATTTTATGAATTGTTGGCTATTTTATTTGCCCACATTTTAATTGAAAATTTATTTATTTATTTATTTTTTCTGGAACTAACACAACATTGTAAAGCAACTATACTTCAATAAAAATTAATTTAAAAAAAATAGGATGTCATACCCCAAGCTGGTGCTGGTCTATCTTAAAGCACCTAAGGCTCAGGCTGTCTTCAGTCATACACTGGAATTGAAAGCTGTCACCCATGAGTGCAGAGAGGCTGATAAGATACCATCATATCACACTTTATTTAATACAGTTCGCATTTTCTTTTACAACCAAGGTGATAATGAAGAATGCTGGTTAGGGACTGCATCAGTTTCTAGCTGTAGCAAAGTACCACAAACTGTATGGCTTAAAACAACAGACAATTTATTCTCTTATAGTCTGGAAGCTAGAAGTCTGAAAACAAAGTGCCAGCAGGGCTATGCTCCCTCCGAGACTCTGGGTAGAATCCTTCTTTGCCTCTGCTTGGCTTCTGGTAGTGGCTACCGATCCTGGGATTTGTTGTCTTACAGCTACATCACTCCAATTTCTGCCTATTGTCACAAGGCAAGGCCCTCTCCATGTTTGTCTCTGTCTTCACATGGCGTTTTCCTCTTCTTATAAAGACACCTGTTGTATTGTATTGTATTGTATTGTATTAGAACCTACCCTAATGACCACACTTTAAAATCATTTAGGGTCATTTACAAAGACCCTGCTTCCAAATATGGTCCCATTCATAGGCATCTGGGGTTAGGACTTTTTAGAGGACACAATTCAACCTATAACAGGGACGTAGGGGATAAAGTGTTGAATCCTAAGAACTAAGTGTGCAAGTTTATAATTTTACAAGTGTCTTTAAGTTAAAAAAATTTCTATTGCTCAGCAACCATACAATTTTAGCCAGAAATATAATGGGCTTTTCCACTTGTATTGCTGACACCAATGCAAACTTCCTATATTTTTAATCTTTTGTTTTTCATTTATTAGACTAATTCTTTGTTTTTTTAAATTTATTTTTATTTTTTAAAAATTGGAGTATAGTTGCTTTACAATATTGTGTTAGTTTATACTGTACAGCAAAGTGAATCAACTATATATATACATATATCCCCTCTTTTTTGGATTTCCTTCTCATTAAGGTCACCACAGAGCATTGAGTAGAGTCACCAGTGCTATACAGTAGGTTCTCATTAGTTATCTATTTTATATATATTATCAGTAGTGTATATATGTCAATCCCAATCTTCCAATTCATCCCACCCTTCCCCCTTTCCCCTTTGGTATCCATATGTTTGTTCTCTATGCCTGTGTCTCTATTTCTGCTTTGTAAATAAGATCATCTATACCAACTTTTTCAGATTCCACATATATGCATTCATATACAATATTCGTTTTCCTCTTTCTGACTTACTTCACTCTGTACGACAGTCTCTAGATCCATTCATGTCTCTACAAATGACCCAATTTTGTTTCTTTTTAGGGCTGAGTAATATTCCATTGTATGTATATACCACATCTTTATCCATTCGTCTGTTGATGGACATTTAATTTGCTTCCATGACCTGGCTGTTGTAAATAGTGCTGCAATGAACTTTGGGGTGCATGTGTCTTTTTGAATTATGGTTTTCTCTGGGTGTATGCCCAATAATGGGATTGCTGAGTCGTATGGTAGTTCTATTTTTAGTTTTTTAAGGAACCTCCATACTGTTCTCCATAGTGGCTGTATCAATTCACTAAATGTTGATTTGATAATTTGACCAATTTCACCACCAGCTAATGTTGCAAAACACTGATCCAGGACCTTATTTCCATTCCAATCTTATCTTATACAATAGTCCTCCATGTTCTTCCTGTATCAGCAAAACTGTCCTTTTCTCTGTTTTATGAATAGGCCAAAGTACTTCCTTTATCAGGAACTTTATACATATTCTCTTTAATACCATCACCACTTATAAAGTATAAAAATATACTTTATAAGATCTCTATATAGGAATGATATTAAACCTTTATCAAAAATATAATTAAGGGGCTTCCCTGGTGGCGCAGTGCTTGGGAGTCCGCCTGCCGATGCAGGAGACGCGGGTTCGTGCCCCGTTTCGGGAGGATCCCACATGCCGCGGAGCGGCTGGGCCCGTGGGCCGTGGCCGCTGGGCCTGCGCGTCCGGAGCCTGTGCTCCGCAAATGGGAGAGGCCACAACAGTGAGAGGCCCGCATAACGCAAGAAAAAAAAAAAA
>NW_006770167.1:372921-404401 GCF_000442215.2 Lipotes vexillifer
AAAAAAAAAAAAAAAAAAAAATATATATAATTAAAATATTTTCTAGGTTTGCCTTTCCATATGAACATTTTTTTTGCTTAGTTGTCTTGACTCATTTTTTGTGTGTGTGTTTTATCTTTTCTAGCTTTATCAGTGTATAATTGATAACTAAAATTGTAATATGGTTAACATGTACAATACGATTTTATACATATGTATATACATTGTGAAGTGATTCCCACAATTAAATCAATTTAATTAAGACATCAACACATAATTACTTTTTTTTTTTTTTTTGGTCTGAATGCTTAAGATCTACTCTCTTAGCACATTTCAAGTGCACAATACAGTACTATTAACTATAGTCACCATGCTAAGTCTCAGACCTTATTCATCTTATAGTTGAATGTTTGTACCCTTTATCCAACCTCTCCTTTTGTTTTGATTATAGACACCCTAACAAGTGTCATGTGATAGTTTTGATTTGTATTTTCCTGATGATTAGTGATGTTGTCAGATACCTATTGGCCATTTGCATGTCTTCTTTAGAGAAATGACTATTGAGATCCTCAGCCCACTTTTTAATCAGGTTATTTATTTATTTTGTAATGAGTTGCCTGAGTTCCTTATATATTTTGGATAAGTGGTTATGTGGTTTGCAAATGTTTTCTCCCATTCCATAGGTTCCATTTTTATTTTGTTTCCTTTGCTCTGCAGAAACTTTTTAGTTTGATATAGTCTCACTTTTTTATTTTTGCTTTTGTCATGTGCAGTTTTTTTTAATTTTAAAAATTTAATTTTTATGTAGTTACACCATTCCTTTTCTTCATGGGTTTTGCCTTTTGTATCATTTTTAAAAAGGCTTCCCCCACCCTAAATTTATATCAGTAGACCCTTAGATTCATATCAATTTTTCACTAATTTGAAATACTTCCACTACCAGTTACTAGATCCTTAGATTCTTACGTATATTGAGTCTGTCCTTTCTATTACTAAGTTGTTGACTTTGGCAGCAATATTGCACTATTTATTATCACTTTATAATATATATTTATATCTAATAGAGAAAGTTTCTTATTATTAATCTTTGTTTTCACAAATTTGGAATGAAATTGAGTCCTATAACCTAGTTCCTAAGAAAAACTCTCATTTGGATTTTGATTGGGATTGCATTAAATTTATAGATTAATTCGGAGAAAACTGATATATTTACGATATAGGCACTTCCTATCTGGAAACATGACTAGCACTACATTTTAACGCTTCTCTTTTGTCCATCAGTAGTTTGTATTTATCTTCCCTTAAACCCAGCATTTTATTTTATTGCCCTTTTAGTAATCTTTGTTCATTATACCAAGAGCATTACTTTATGGACAATTGCTATTTCCAGCATTAAGTCATCTGCTCCTCAACTCCACCACTCATATCAATCTGGGATTTGCTATTTACCTGTTCAGTTTCACCAATTAGTAGCAAAGCTGGCAATGTCTGTACTTACTGGAAGTTTTCATAGAATCACACGGTCATGGGAGAATGGCATTTCTACAGTGAGAGAGGGAAAATTCCAGTTGTTTTTCCTTCTTCTTTTTTTGGTCCAGTTTTCAATTAGTTCCTGAGATAAATTGTTCTGGCTCACATATTGCAATTTTATGGTGACTACAGGGTGTGAACTGAGGAGTAAAAAGGAAGCTTCCTATGATCATTTGTCTCCCAGGAGAGGATACCTTCTATCGTGAGAGGCCCATTCTTTTGGTTTAAGGCTCTGTCTCCAGCACAGTGAAAATAACTCTTAGAGGAATAACTCCTTAGACTCTTATAATCTAGTAACATTTGAATTTGCATGTTATTTCCATCTGGATTATTGTATAAGAGCAAGACTCTGACCAGTATTAGACACTGGACATAGCAGTTTTAATACTGGGGTGGTTGGTAGAGGGCTGTGGGTAGGAAGAGGACATCACAGAATGGCAAAGTTGGAGGGAGAGGTGTGCTGTTTTAAAGAAGGAGAGAAGATCTTTATGAGAAGTTAGGAGAGTTCAGAAAATGAAACTTCTTCTTCTTCTTCTTCTTTTGGTCTATGGCTTGTCCTGACTCATTATATAGAAAAACTGCATGAAGAATAGAGGAATAGAGGGGGTGGAGGTTATAGCTGCGTTTACAGTAAGATCCATTAAGTTTCCTTCCCACTAGCCTAATCTCAGCCAACAGAAGGCAGGGTTATTATTATCGAAAAGGAAGCCAGCAGCAGGGCTCCTACCGTGTATAGAATTCTACTGTCACCAATGCAGTCTTTTTTAGTGACACATTAAAACAAACATCCAGGCCATAATTACTTTTAAAAAATACCTTTCCCAACTGTAATCATTAGGATAATCATTCAATACTGCATTTTCTAATAAAATATAGCCACTTTATTCTACCTAGTAATCTATGTGGCTTTATTACTGATGTGACAAATCAAAAAAAAAATCACTTCCATGCAGTTACATTTCATGTACAGCACGCTCAGCTCACAATCAATTTGATAAGTCAATCAATTTTCATTTTGTCTTCATCTCCTAGGTAACCAGAACATCCATCCAGACCCTTGCCAAGGGAGAACACTTAAAAAGTAATATGTATTCATAATTGGTTTTCTTCTAACACTGACTTAATAAAAAAGCAAAGAGCTACCCATGCAGTATTTTAAATCACAGTAACACAAATTTTCTTTGATTCTGGAGAGAGAGCTTGAGGGGAAACATACTATAGAATACAACATCATTATATTTCAGTCTCTTATGATCTCTCAGGAACAAAAACTGCACCACCTGCTTTGTCTATTATGTGTTTAATGTGAATAACAAGCATCCCACTGCTGGTTATTAAAACAAATCATAAGCCATCTGACATTATACTTATAACTCGTCCCCTGCTTTTTGACTCTGAGAAAGACACAACTTGGCGGGGAGGAGTGTATTGGGGCAAATGTTTTGATGTGAATACAAGGCATCTGGCCTCAAAGGAAGTCATTTATCTGCCTCCAAATCCCTAAAAAAACCCCATTATGTAAAATATAATTATAAAACAGTATTATTGGCATAATGTAGAGGATGAAAATTTCTAACAGTTGCAAAAAGTATTAAGTTTTGCCTTACCTGAATCATCTTGGTGAGTGAAGTCATGAGAAAAATGGAACATTTGGTGTTTTTAGGAATAACTCCCATGCAGGAAGTCATGGATCTTGCTAAGTTTGTTGATACAATATGACATTCAAATTCCACTGACTGTACAGGCTTCAAGTTCTGCTGGGCCTGCCCCATATACCTGGGCATAGCTAATTGGCTTGTTGGCTATTATTTCCTATGGGAAGTTTTAACCCACGCCTTGTAAAGGTTCAACACCAAATATACACTGGAGAACTTACATATAAATATACATTGGGGAAGAGTAATATTTGCTGAATAACTACTGAAATTGAGAAAAGGAAGAATTTGGAAGCAAAATATTATGGATGAGATTATCAGTCCTTGGCTTTCTATGTTACAAATATTGTTTTTGCTTGAATATTTTAAAGGACTTGGAAACTATTTAAGGTCTTGGTTTTATATCCAAGAGCAAAATGGAGTCAAAGATTAGACCTAGCATGCTCTTATAGGAAGACCACTAACCTGAAAATCTGTCCTGGCTCTTTTAGGGCCGTTTGGTGGGGATTTGATGAAATCACTCATTTCTGTTTGGGTCTCATCTGTCAGATGAAGTGCTGATAAAGAGGACATTGAGTTTCTCCCAACTCTGAAATGCTATGGTTTTATCTAATAGATTAGGAACACTTAAGGAGTTCCTTCCTATCCCGGCATTTGTACGTATAGACTATCTCAAATACTCTAAAACTCTGAGGAACACATAACCAGAAATTTAATACTTAGCAAGATTTATATTAGAGTTTCAAAATAACATTTGGGGGCTTCCCTGGTGGCGCAGTGGTTGAGAATCCGCCTGCCAATGCAGGGGACACGGGTTCGAGCCCTGGTCTGGGAGGATCCCACATGCTGCGGAGCAACTAAGCCCTCGTGCACCACAACTACTGAAGTCCATGATCCTAAAGCCCGTGCTCCACAACAAGAGAAGCCACCGTAATGAGAAGCCTGTGCACCGCAACAAAGAGCCCCCGCTCCCTGCAACTAGAGAAAGCCCATGTGCAGCAACAAAGACTCAACGCAGCCAAAAATAAAATAAATAAATTTATAAAAAACAAACAAACAAACATTTGGCTGGGTATTTATACAATCATTTTTAAGTCAAAAGCTAAAATGTAACAAAACAAAAGCAAGCAGTGCCATGTGTTTGGATTTTAATCTGCTTGAGTTCATTTTATTTTATATCATCCTGCAATGAAAGAGCCAAACTCTTTTCAGCTAACAGAAGAGCCCATGATGTGTCAATTAATTCAAGGCTTTTGAGGTTATTTACAACCCATAGTAAATACATTCCATTTTTCAAAAACAAATAGATGCCATGGACTAAATAGTCAGTATTTTACTAACTCATTAATTAAGGTTCCATTCATGAAGAATTAAAGAAGAACTTGGGGGTAAACATATAAACATTTCTGGAAACTTCTTGAATCTTCTTGGTAAACATAACAAGAGACAGAGTTTAGATTAAAACTTAATAAGACTTTTGTCTCCTACAGAGCTCTTTGAGGCTCCTCTGTGGTTCTTGCTGAGGAGAATAACAATCAGTGCATAGGACTTTGGGAAATTTCAGACTTCCTAAAACTCTTCATGAAATGCCATTGTTACCTATAGTTGGTTTCAATTTTAATTATAGCCAAACCATTATATTATATATGTATATAATATATTTTAATAAACATATAAATATAATATACAAAATACTATATATTGACATTTATTTAATATACAAATAAAATATATAAAATAAAAAATATATATTCCATTTCTTCCCTTTCCTCTCCTCTCTATCTCTCTCTGTCTCTCTTTGTCTCTCTATCTCTGTCTCTGTCTCTGTATGTCCACACTTAGCTTTAATGCTTGGGAAAAGGCATAATGAGAATCACTGTAAGTTGTATGTCTTGAAAGCTGAAGGTATTTTCCTACCAACTCTGCTCTATAGATCTTCTTTTGTTTCCCTTCTTTCTTGCATAGAAAATGAGAAACTTGCCTTCAGCTAACATGCCAGTATGTAAGAATATCTAGTTATAACTTTATGTACTATATACTGATATTTCCATTATAGTTTCAAACAGTTTAGGTGGTTTTCAGTGCTGAATTTAGGCATGTTAGATACTAGAAATATCAATTGAATACACAGTTGAGAATTAATCCTAAGAAGTTTTTAATTTGGTGTTCTAGAGGGAATCACACCCTTAAATAATACTAGTAACAATCCCAACTCTTGTGCAGCTGGGCTCTTGGCTCTGCTGTCACCATCATCTTAATTATTTCTAACTGTCTGTACCTCTTTGGGTCACTCTCTCAACAGTCAGGGTCTTGCTAGAGAATATCTGACCAGTCAAGGCTGGGTTTCGTGCCTTTGGCCTAATTGCTGAAGCACTGGGGGAAGGGATCAATTCCTTAAAGTTCTGAAGTGAGAAGTGAAGCCCTGAATCTCACTTACATTGCAGACCTCAAAATGAGGTAGAAGTGTCCAGGACGTTTTGTGTTCAAGACTTTTTGTATTCTGGCTGTGCCTACCTTTTCAACACGATTGCCTGATGATCTCACCCTTGTATCCAGGGCTTCTGTTGAACTGAATGACTTGTTATTCTTTGTATATATTATGTGGCATCTGGTTTGGTTAGTTTTTTTCAAGCCAGAAAAAAAATCCTTTTTGATAAGATCAAATACCCATTGTTGGTAAATTGAATTGTAGAATGTAAAATATATTCTGAAGTCTAGGGAAAAAATGAGGCTACAGGAAGGAAACTCTAGCAAGAGAGAAAAAACTAAATAATAATGTTTTTCCTTCTGGATGAGACCTCTTAGGACCTGGAAACTCTGAATTTACATGATTCCTACCATAACATCCTAGAGGAATGTAAAGATTAAAAATGATTTGAGTAGATAATTTCTATTAGCTAAATACATATTACTTAAAAAATATCAACTTAAAAGAAGTGCATTTCCTTGACTTATAGGAAAACATACATTTTATTCTGAGAGAAGAACATGAAGAATTATCTTTATATCCAGAGCATTGAACAGATGAGACTACAAACATCTATTGTAAAGCAACTTTAATTTTGTTTCCCTTTTCTTCAAATCCACCCTGTGGGACTAGTTATTCTGCTCCCCCTGCAGAAAATCTCAGGTCACTTCAGTCTTCCAAATAACCTCATTTCAATCATTGGTATGTCTAGATGTGTGTAATAATAAAATAATTTTGTTTTAAGTCAAAGCTTCTTCCCTTCCCCAGGGGAGGTCTGCTGTAGTCCAGAACCTGCACGAGGAGGTGGGACATGACCAGCTTCCTCTCCTTCTCCCACTGTAGTCTCTTTCTTTCCTTCCTTTTCTTGCTGTCTGTGTTTCTGGCTTCACCAGGATCATGCAGAAGAAGGGAGCAGGAAAGGTTTTACTTATTTGTCTTGCCATCAGCATTCTTTGGGCTGGGCAGATGGAAAATGATGGATTGTAGGATCTTTGTAGACCTTTCCTCAGTCAGGGATCTCTCCCCTGAAGTCTCTTGACATGAATGGTCAATCTTTCAGCTGGTCATATCAGGGGACATATATCAACCTCTCCAGATGGACCTTTGGAATTTTTTTCATCATGCTCAGGTGGAAGAGAGAAACACTCCCTCTTCCCCTTCATAGTAGGGGAGAGAGAAGCAGCCACAGTGCTCCGACAATTGTTTTCAAAATAAATTTTCTTTCAAATACCTAGTTTCAACCTCTTAAAACACAAAGTGGGTGCTAAAATAAAAGTTGCAAAATTGGGTTTTGCCTGTCTCCTTTTCAAATATTGTTATATTTTGGTGGTCTAGCAAGTCCATTTGGAACATGATAGTAATATATATATGTGTGTGTGTGTGTGTTTATTAAACTGTAGTTGATTTACAATATTAGATTAATTTATATTTTTGACTTAGGGCCTCAGTCATAACTGGTATTGAGCCTATTTTAACATTCTTCTGTCTTAGGATCTTCCTAAACACACCAACAAGTTGAAACATATTAGATATTTGCTAAATTTGTAGAAGAATCTCATAACCTTGACCCTTGGCCTGTAAGAAATATATGACTCTAATAAAACTCTAATAGAGTTTTAGTCTTAAGGTATGTTGGGGTGGGGAGTGCTCTTCTGCTTATCTTTTCTGGTCTCCTGAAGTCCTACATGAACTTTGGTAACTGCTACTTAACTGGGCCAGATGTCTAATTAGCTACCTATTGCTGCTCCCATTTGTGTCTCTTGTTCCAGGAATTCACTTCTTTTATCTGTATTTTTGCCATGGTATCATTCGAATAAGAAAAACACATTAGCTCTTTCTCTCTTGTGAATGTTAAAATCTTCCTTGGGGAATAAGAAAAAGGTTCACCTGATTTTCTGTAAAGTATTTCTCCTCATTCTATGGAGAAAGGGCTTCCTTAGCTTCCCCACGCCAATAATAAATTATTAAAGAGGTCTCATGGGCAAGAGAGGGAAATGTGGGTCTGCCGATAGCACTGTGACAAATACTCATATTAATTATAAAAAGTAACAAGGGTGAAAGTTCAAAATCCAAACCTTGCTCTCAGAACAGCTTTTTTCTTTCTTTCTTTCTTTTTTTTTTTCCTGAGATAGGTTTCAGCTTTCAAGATTGAACTTCCTGAAAAATAGACTGCAACCTGTTCCTAAAAATTAGTTTAGCATACTGGGTTTTTTTTGGTTTGGTTTTTAAAGAGGAAACACCCAAATGAGCTAAAAATTTAATAATCCAGTGTACGCCAGAGTCAGAGCCCAGGACCAGGCCAGATAGGAAGCGAGAGGCTATCTGGAAGTCCTGGGCATGGGCCACCATCTAAAATGGAAGGTAGGTGTGGAAGTACAGGGCCTGTGACCACAGACCGCAGAACAAATGCAGGGTAAGGTAGGGCAGAGTAAAAGTAAACGGCCAAACGCCTTGACTGTAGCTGAGTTGAAAACCAGAGGGCATTTTCAGTCAATGGAGGCAGAGTATATGAGAACAAGGGCCACCCACTTCAGGGAATTTTGATAACAGTTTGATAATGTGCCAGTATTCAGTTTTATTGGCCTAGCTGCCTGCACGGAGAACTTTCCTGGGGGTGTATTTAAAGAGTCCATGAGGCTCTAGGCAAATGGTCCATAAGGATGTCTTTCTTTTGTTATAAATACAGTTTAATGACATGCCTCATTTACTGGTTAAAGCCGTAATGGTTTATTCAGGTCCATCATGCTAAGGATTACCTGGAGACTGTTGAACAGACACATGTTTCTGCTGCCAGCAAATACATTTAGTCCTCCTATTGCAGTGTATTACACTGTGATATGTTGGTTCTTCATGAGTTGTTAAAAAAGCCTAGGTAGGGAAGGGAGAAAATTTATGCCGTGAAATTGGCCTCATCTTCCCATTGATTATTTCCCACAATCCTATTATCTTTTCTTTAATTTTTAAATTTTTTATTGAAGTATAATTGATTTACAGTGTTTAGTTTCAAGTGTACAGCACAGTGATTCAGTCTATTATCATTTATTTGCAAAAGAAAAGCAAATTTAATAATTATAAAATAGGCCACTTTTATAGAAAATATCTGGATATAGTCTATTTTCCATGAGTATAATAACACATCAGTTTATGATTCTGCCCACTTGTTTTCTAGACTTGTCAAGTTATATGAATTAAATGATTAAAACTTAATACTGACCCTAGCTCTTGATTCTTCCTTAAAGATTATTTTTCTGTGCTACTACTAAAGCAAGTATAGAAATGACTCCTAACATATAAAATCCCAGTCGAAAAGATGTCAAGAACTTAGTTCTAATTTCCTTCAGTTTTCTCTTTAGCTTTCTAATAATTTTTATATTTTATACTTACTTCTTTATTTTTTTTTAACTTTTACTTTCAATTTTTAAGCCCTTTCCTAACATGCTGGCTTTGAGTAGTAAGATAGCTGCTCTGAGACATATGAAGTAAATGAAATTCTGATCCTGAAGCAGAATATCTGCAAGTGGCCTCGAACTAGTTTCTCCATGAATTTATTGTGGGTACTTTAGCCCCGAAGAAAAGGGAGCTCCTCCTTGGCCCTGGCTCCAACACTCAGACCCTAATGGACACTCTCGTGGGGTGGAAGACATCCTGTCTTCTACTCTAAGCACTTTATAGGGACCACAGAAATGTATATTGATGAACAGAGAGGCCTTCTGAGAATCAAAGACTCCAATGTCCTTAGGATCAATACATTCTGTCTTAATTTGAGCTGCTACTAACAAAGAACCATAGACTTGTAGCTTATATAAACAACAGAAATTTATTTCTCACAGTTCTGGAGGCTGGAAGTCCAAGGTCAGGGTACCAGCATGGTTAGGTTCTGGTAAGGCCCTTTTCCAAGGTACAGCCAACCATCTCCATATTGTATTCTCACATAGCAGAAAGAGGGCAAGAGAGAGAACTCTCTGGAGTCTCTATTATAAGAGCGCTAATCCCATTCATGATGGCACCACCCTCATGCCCTAATTACCTCCTAATGCCATCACATTGGGGGTTAAGCTTTCAACATGTGAATTTTGGGAGGACACATTCAGTATACTGCACACTCTTTGGTAGAGGACAGACAGAGTGCTGTTAAAATCAAAAGCCCTTGGTGTTTACCTTCACCAGCCTTATCTAGCTTCCGATGCACTTCTCTTTTCTACCTCAATGTTGACAGATTGCTGTTCAGCACATACCAAGCTTTCCTCAAATGGCAGATAACATGCAATGACAAACCTCTTAGTAAAGATCCTTTTCACCTAAATTAAAGACTTTTTATACTGTCTACACTGGCAGATCATAAAGACTTCAGAAAAATAATATATTAGCAATCCAAAGTTTAAAATTAAAAATTAAAGCCAATATTGATTGATTTCTTTCTAAGCGATGAGCAGACTGTTAGGCATTTTACATGTGTTATTTCATTTAATAATACATATTCATTCAATAGTGCATTGAAGGGTTGGATGGCAGTTATTCTATATATAAGTCAAAATGCAGGGAAGAATTTCTTTAATTTTGCCTTACGGATGAGTACACAGTTTACTGGCTAAAAGAAACATTTCATTTGTTTGCCTATTTCTTAGAAAAATAATTAATAAATAAAATTTTTGGTTGCTGAATATGAGAAAGCATTATTGTCCTGAGAAAAGACAAGTTAGTAAAATTTCTTGTATTTTCACATAGTTTTGCTAGCTTGAGGAGACGGTTGATCGTATGTTTTCAATTACTTATGGTGTGTAACGGATACTGGAACAGACAACATGCTCTTGCAATCAAGAATAATATGTAAATTGGCTTTTAAAAGGAAGAAGGTTTTAGCTTCTACTGTATGAGTGGTGTCAGGGGTCTAAATCAATATGTATTAGCATACTCTACTTCTACTACATTAAATCTTCCTCAAGGATTTTGAAAACAAAACAAAACAAAAACTTCAGTTACAGCAGAAATACTCTTGGGAAGATTAAATAGAATGGTGTTGATCTTATGTTTGTTGATGTACCTGAAATATATACCCATGGCTTTTAGGAAATAAAACATATAATCATTTGAATTAAGTGGAAAAGAATCAGGTCAAATAAGGACAATTAAATCTTTACAGCTTATACATTCATTTGTTTGTTTATTTTAAAACCCATTACTCACACATATACAAGCAGTCACTTCACTGGCCTCCAATTCATTTTTTTCTTTTTTTCAAAAAATCACACAAACTCTCCCACTATATAGATATGAGTTCTCAGGTTTATTACTCAGTTTTGGTATCATATATTTTTAATATGTGAAACAGGAATCATTTTTTCTTTGTAGCACTTTTGCAAAGATTAAATGAAATAATGAATTGTCAAAACTATATTAGACGTTCTAAACATAGTAGCTAATATCAATATTATTTTTATTTGTGTGAAGATATCCTGCCATCACTGTTGGCAATGATGTGATTAAACTAGCAACACTCGGTCGTGGTTATGCCTACCAGGTGCCAGAAAACACTAGGCTGAATTTAGCTTTACTTCAGTCCGTTTCATTTGAGTAGGCCGTGTTATTCCCATTTTACAGATAGAGGAAGCAAGTAATTTATTCAACAGTTGATCAGTGGCAGAGTATGGATTCAAATACAGGTGCCAGTGCCATTCACTAAAAAAGCAATCAGCTAGGATAGGTGTGTAGCAAAGCATTTATGAGCCTGGACTCTGGGGCCAGATCAGCTGGATTTTACTTCTGCCATTTCCTTGCAGCATGACTTGGGCAAGTTGTACATTTACTCTCCTTGCCTCAGTTTCTTTATTTGTAAAATAGGAATAGCAATAATATTACCGAACTCCTGGGGTCATTATGATTATTAAAAGAGGCAGTGTTTATGAGGCACATTAGAACTGTACCTAGCTCATAGTAAGTGCTATAAAAGATATAGAAAACAAACTTATGGTTACCAGCAGACAAAGGGGGGAGGGATAAATTGGGAGATTGGGATTGACATATTCACACTACTATATATAAAATAGATAACTAATAAGAACCTACTGTACAGCACAGGGAACTCTACTCAGTACTCTATAATGACTTATGTGGGAAAAGAATCTAAAACAGAGTGGATATATGTATACGTATAACTGATTCACTTTGCTGTACACCTGAAACCAGCACAACACTGTAAATCAACTATACTCCAATAAAAATTTTAAAAATGAAGAAATAAGAGAAATTCTCCTTTGGACATGGCCTAAAAAATAAAATAAAATAGATAAAATAAAATAAAGAGTCTCCAAATTTCACTCTGTATTGGTAAGGAATATTTAAAGGTCAATTTTAAATAGCCTTGTTTAGGGATTTCTGTGAGTTGGTTACAACCCACGGATCTAAAAAGGTCTGTGTTAAAGTTGTCTGGAGACAACATTAGATTCAGGAGAGAGCAAATGACCAGACATCCTCTAGATCATAAGCTTCTTTAAGTACATTATATCTCATCTTTCTGAGGCACCTTGAATAGCTTGACTGGCCCCCGTTTGAAGGGCTGGTCTCTTTTAGGAGCCGACAGTATCCACATCCATTCTAGGAAACAGGGAGCTCCCCTCCAGCCATGCCTCTGCCCCAGATAGGAGCCACCATTGGTAAAAATACATATTTTCCATAACGGATGACATTTTGAATTATCAGCTCTTCGAAAAGTTATTCAAAAAGGCTACAAGGAGGCCTCAGCCCAGAAAGGGGGAGATAGACCTCCTCACATATGTTACTGCCACATCTATTGCTCGTCTTATACCTCTTCACCCACTCAGAAGCACTGAGGGGTGAACAAATCAGAAGGAATTCAATTACAGCTATACTGATATTTAGATTCAGTACAGTCACCCAGTGTTAAAAATGGTAGCGTCATTATTGTTGTTTAAAATATTCTTTCCATTCTGACCTTAGAATCAGAACTAGTGGTATCTCAGGCTAAAATGATGATTACCACTAGACCATCTCGGCAAGAGTTATCTTTCTGTTGAGAAGCATGTCCTAAAATGGTTTTATACACATCCGTGGTAACTCTTCCCAGTATTTAAAACTTCACTACCAGGAAACTGGTGGCAGAATTATAATGTTACCCCTGTCCACTCTGCCATCCTTTTTCAATTTGGCAGCCTTGTGAAGCACTTAAGCAGCTTAGTGCCTTCAGTCTGACACTTCAGAAGTGGCCATCCACTAACAATTCTTGGCTTAATGTTACAGATGCAACTGTGAACCTATCAGTGTATGACAAAGAGCTTTTTTCTTTCTAATTTGGGGTTCAGTGGCATCATTAAATACAAATATTTCGTGTTGATGTATTGGGATTGAAAAATCAAAATATTCACGAAATTTTTATAGCAAATGTTGTACACATAGTAGATTTTTAAAGGATATTTGTTAAGTTGATTTGGGAAAAATACTATAATTCAAGAAAAAAAAAGGAAAAGTATGATGTAGTTGTCTAAAAGGTAAGTTAAGCAATCACAGTCAGGCATCATAGAATCGAGAAGTGTGCTAATCTGGAGGTGGGCTGAGGCCTCCTTGTAGCCTTTTTGAATAATTTTTCGAAGAGCTGATAATTCAAAATCTTATCTGTTATGGAAAATATGTATTTTTACCAGTGAAATGTTTTCTTCATTTATCCAATATGTATTTACTGTATACTTTGTTTTTTTAAGATCTTTATTGGGGTATAATTGCTTTACAATGGTGTGCTAGTTTCTGCTTTATAACAAAGTGAATCAGTTATACATATACATATGTTCCCATATCTCTTCCCTCTTGCGTCTCCTTCCCCCCCTCCCTCCCTATCCCACCCCTCCAGACAGCCACAAAGAACCGAGCCGGTTTCCCTGTGCCATGCGGCTGCTTCCCACTAGCTATCTACCTTACGTTTGTTAGTGTATATATGTCCATGCCTCTCTCTCACCCTGTCACAGCTCACCCTTCCCCCTCCCCATATCCTCAAGTCTGTTCTCCAGTAGGTCTGTGTCTTTATTCCTGTCTTACCCCTAGGTTCTTCATGACATTTTTTTTTTCTTAAATTACATATATATGTGTTAGCATACGGCCTGGAGATGGAAACAACCTAAGTGCCCATCATCGGATGAATGGATAAAGAAGATGTGGCACATATATACAATGGAATATTACTCAGCCATAAAAAGAAACGAAATTGAGCTATTTGTAATGAGGTGGATAGACCTAGAGTCTGTCATACAGAGTGAAGTAAGTCAGAAAGAAAAAGACAAATACTGTATACTTAATCATGATCCAGACAGAGAATAATGTGCTTGGGATATAAGACCCTCACCAAGCTGGTAACCTGGTATTTGTACTGATTTTCATAAACACTTTGTGTTCAGATCTGCAGGAATAACTTCAGATTTTGATTAGGTGCATGCATTGTAATTAATGTTTTAGAAGTATCGATGTGCAAAAATATTGGCACTTGTTAATTGCATACACTGTCTAAGGTACTGAAGGCATTCCGTAGTTCCTGAGAGAACCCAGGAAACTCCTGAAACTGAACCTGCTATTTGTTCTCTTTTACTCATCACAGAATTCTGTGCAGTATGTCTGAAACCCAATATTGTCTTAAAGTGAATATGTCTGAAACCCAATATTGTTTTAAAGTGGGTTTGTTTATTTCAAAAAAAAATTCAGTAATTGGAGTATATTTCTGGGACATTTCATAGCAAACAAGATATAGCAAATAAATGAACCGCGTAGCAGAGGTTATATTGGTGGACAAACTTCCTTGAAGGTTTTTCAATTTATACAAAAGATATGGTGGCATCAAACATAGACCTTAACTGGAGATTTTAGCTATGCAGAGTTTCTATATTTTCCACGTAGTAAGTATGTCACTAAATATATTTTAGATCAATATTGGTTCAAACAAAATCCTAATATGGAGTTTGGAACAGTTGAAAACTGATCAGAGGATAGTGGGATAATTTCTTGAATTTTAAACGTCAAAACCTTGTACAAATCTATTATTACACTGCGTAGTTTTAAGTAAGTGCGTTTGTTTTGAAGAAAATGAAGAAAAGAGTCATAGGGAGTTATTGTTCCAGTGAAGGATGCTTTGCTAGAGGTATTATAACACATAATGTTAGGAAACATTTATTGTTTAAGTCTTATAATTTCCCCTGTGTCAATTGTTCCAATTTTTATAATGATAGGGATGGCTAAATCATCTTTTGTTTTATGTTTCTCTGTTGGCATATTGGTTCCAGATAAATGACTCAAATTTAGCCTAGTCTGGTTACTCTTTGAAAAGGTTCATTAAAATAGATGAAATGTCCCAGAAATATACTACAATTACTGATGTTTTTTGAAATAAACAAACCCACTTTAAAACAATATTGGGTTTCAGACATACTTCATAGAATTCTGTGATGAGTAAAAGAGAAAAAATATCAGGAAACTATTTGGTACATTGATTTTCTGCTTTTTTTGCAATTCTGAAGCATTGCCTTCTCATATTTTTTCCATCATAGACAACTGAGTCCAAACTCTGTTCGTGATTCTCTTCATGAATGCAATTCCATTCAGTTGAATAATTTAGGTCCAATGGTCATTTATCTGTTCATGTGTTTTAAACTGTATAGCTAAAAATGTAGGGGTTGAACTATACGTATGATGATTTTTTTCCTCTAGTCTCCTTCATTTTGAACTTGTGTTTAACAGGTATTTCATTTTAAAACAAACTAAAATTATAAAACAAAGAAATGCTCTTTTTTACCTGAAAGTATAAACCTAGGAGTTGAGGAATGATTACTGTATGCCTAGTGAGCACAATTAATTGAACTCTAAAACATAAATTATACAAATCACATTTTATTTAGAAAATGCTACATATAATTCAATTATTTAATAAAGCATAAAATGAGTAGAATGTGAAAAATAACCTATAACTTAAAGAGTCCAAATTTACATCTGTTTATAGTCATCTATGTTTGCAATTTGGATTTTCTTGGTGACCAAAGAATTATTTAGGACTGTTTTGGGGTTTTCAAAACGTTGGGTTTTCTTACTTAAATATTGAATACTTGTAAATTTATGGTTTATTGCATTGTGGTCAGAGAAGATGGCCAGTACAATTTTAGTTTTGGGGTATCTGGTATTTCCTTCAGAGACTCATTTTATCAATATTTCTAAATATTTCATTGGCCTTGAAAAAGTGTGTTCTGCATTTGAGATAGAAAGTTCTGTAAATATCATTTGAATGCCAAAAAAAAAAAAAAAAGAAAGAGTCCAAATTTACTCTTAATGGCGTACAGCCTAATTGAAACTCACAATACACTGGAATTGTTGGCTGGCTTACCTTTCAAAAGAACACCATTTGAGTCACAGTCAGTTAGGCTGAAGGAATGAATGCACACGGGACAAATAAGTCTAGCCAGACATACAGACATGATCTACATTGTTTTGAAATCACTGCCATGTTCAAATTCTCATATGGACAACTTGGACTGTCCATAGTTAGAATGGTTAAAAAGAAAAGTGGTTTAACTCAGGGAATTCACCTGGTGGGTCAAATATTCCCACAAGTAACTGGAGAAGTTTCATCTGGTGAAGACCTACAGCCGGAACTCTTGACAAATTATCACTGCAACTTATTTGCTTCTTCTTCTCTGTCCCATATTTAAACTCTTCATAATAGTCCCACTGCCTCCTTCTCAAAATCCCAGCATTCTACATCTTCTTTCTAAGATCCATTTTTATTTAATCAGGAGTCCACTTTTCCACAAATGTAGTTTGTCTGTGCGGTCTCTTTCTCCCACAGGTAAGGTTTTTTTTTTTTTTTTAATAATGTGAATCATTCGTGGGTTATAACTGGAAAAAATAAAGCATTCAAATACCAGTTATTGAGGGAGACAGAAACAACACTTAAAAACAAACTTGCTTTTAAAGGGATGCCTAAAATTTTTGAGATTTTCAAATGCTTCCACTTAAGTTTTTAGCACCATCATTATGAAAGATCCATCCGATTTTGACAGCTCTGTTTATTTAAGAAAGGTGAAATGAAAAACATAACAATTTAGTCTAGCTTTCAGGAAGCAAAATTCTTCTTTGACAGTGTAAGTATTAGTAAGGACCACTTTCTAATGTTCTTAGAAAACATAATGACTTCTGAACATTTATTTGAATGTTTCAACCAAAGTGCTTTTGAAGTTAGTAGGATTTTTAGTATGGCAAAATATTTAAAGAGAATTTCCCATATTTGTTATGTATGTTGTATGTAATGCTACCAGTTTCCATATTTACTCTGCACTGTAGCATGTGTGTGATAGTAAGGATAAGTATACAGGGAGAAACATGCTATTATATATTTTTGTCCAAATCTTTAATGGTTGTGTTAAATATTAACTTGGAGGTAAATAGAATTTCTGGCAGATAACCTGGTTGAGAAAAAAAAAATGTAAAATAACACCTCTGCTTTTCCCCATTGTTTCTTTTAGGAATAAATACAGTAACTAGTTGGCTGGAATCGCTACTACAGTCTGAGTAGACAGCAGGGCAAGAGAAGAAAGCATAAATGTGTATTTTAAGGCAAAATTGGGAGCTTGGGTTTTGAAGATTCAGGTGATGGAAAGGGATATTTTCTTCCACTGTTTTCTTGGGGGAAGAACATAAAAAATATAACTTGGTATAGCTATTATTTTCTTACTGAAAATTTCTCTCTCCCACTAATAAAGGAAGGAAAATTTGTCCCAAATAGTTCAAGTCTGATACAGCTCTTTCTGAAAGGTAATATTTTTATTTTTAAAGGATCCTGCTGTTTTCTTTCTCTCAAGCTGAAGTTTAGTCCTTAACTTTACAGTTTTGCTATGAATAACTCATCTACACTTTTAGTATGTGTCAGAAAGTTTTAAAGCTCAGGTAATAGGAAGATGTTATTTTCCTTCTTTCTCTTAAACTGTTGATGGTAGTGAAAGACGATGACATTTCAGTGAAGCAGGTTTGCCAAGGGAGATTTTGCAGATTTCATAGACGTGGTGTACTGCAGGTTACTATTCTATTCTACATGTTCCACAGGGCTTCTCAGGCATTCACTCAACAAATACTGAGTGCCTACTATGAGATGGACATCATTCTAGGTGTATCTTTAATATTCTAATTAAGGTGAAGGAAAGTCATGTCTTTTAATGTGACAAGTACATTTAATTCTCTATTTGAAGTTTATCCGTGTTGCATCTCCTCTGTTTTGAGATGGTGAAGACTTACAGGATACTGACAGGAGCAAGAAGGATTGGTGGCTGGGCATTGGGATGCTGGTGCTGTGAGTGTCTGGGCATTCAGCTGTTGTCATTATCATCTCCCAGACACCTAAACTAAATGACATAGTGACTTCTGCCATTTTGCTCTCATTTGTCGTCACAAACATTTTTTTCCTTTAATAAATACATCATTCCCCTCTATCTTTTAATTTCTACTGACCATCTTCATGTCAGGCCCCACTCTCACCCTTAGACTATTGCAATAGCCCCTGACTTTCTCTCTGTCCAAATGATACTCTAGATTAATCTTTATAATGCTTTCCTATGAGTCTGTCCCTTGTCTGCTGAAAAATTTTAAAGAATATCTCTTCAAATAATCATAAAGCACTCTATCACCTTTATTAATGCACATAGGATTTTAGAATAACTTAACTATCATACTCTAACTGAGCAGGTAATTAATTGTACATTTGAGGAAATTGAAGCCTAAGAAGCTTAACCGACTGGCCCAAGTTTACTAGTTATTAGGAAAAAGTGCTGGAAATAAAACAGAGGTCTTTTAAATTTCAGGTCTGTGTACTCCCTCTTGTCACATAATGTCTTACATTAAATTTATTTTTTTCTCCTCCTGTGAGAACTCCTAAAGGTTAGTCACGATGAAAAAATACCCAGAAGAGATAGAAAAGAATACTAGTGAATTGGGTCATGATGCTATAGGATTTACAAATAAAAATTGTCCACTTGAGTTACTGTGCTACCTTAATTATATCTACAAATGTGGCTGTGGTGGGATTGTGGTTGTTTAATAAATGGGTGAATGAATGAATAAATTAATAGATGAATGAATGAAAGATAGTATATTGAATATGGCATTCAGGATATAATTTCAGTGTAAAAGCTTGTTGGGAGTTCTAGTAACTGTCTCAGGGAGTCAGGGACTATACATTAGGAACCACTGTGGGAATCTAATTAGTTTTGAAATTTCTTATGTTATTTGTTTGATTTTTCCAGTGACTTGACTGCAGAGATTACCTGATCAATAATGTACTGGCTTCCTTCCTTCCTCCTCTCACATTCTCACTCCTGTTACATGTGTGTCTTGTGATCACCTCTCAGATAAATTGCTTTCACTCAAATACTTGTTTCAGTGTCTGCTCTTGGGGAACACAGAGTAAAAATTATTTAGGGTAAAACTTAGCTCTAGTTGTCTGTGCTGGTCATTCAAAAGCAGTTCTGGTGTGGTCATCCCTAAGAATTTTTCTACTTAAAGTGCTGCCAGTGGTCAGCTATCCACTGTCATTTTTTCAACTGCTCTTCTTAGGTCCTTGCAAATATTAGGGATGATTTCAGCCTACTCTGATGGAATTTTTAAGATACTAAGTTATTGAGAGAGGTTGAAGGAGTATTCTTCTGTTTCCTCTATTCTTTACTACCCAAACAATGCTAAGTGATACACAAGTATTATGGATACCGATCTTCTGCTTCTTAATAATAGGACTGGAAAGAAAACTTAGTAGAACTGAATCTCCATTTCATTGGCTTTTGGGGATGGAGACAAAGGAGTTTGCTCAAAACATATATCCAGGCTCTGTGGGTATAAGCTGGTTTGTTACTACCACAAAGAGGGGAGATACTCTTATCCCCTATATTATCTCTCCTGGGCAACAATGCTGGGCATCTGCCATGGTAACTGGTAACATTCAGTCTAATGATATATTATTGAGAGCTGATTAAATGGGCTGGCTTGTTCTCTTTCCTGACAATGACACTAAGCTAGTAAGGAGGTATAGTTTGTGAACTTTGAAAGCATTACGTGAAAGTAAGTTTTGTGCATTGAAATGTGTGTAATTTCTGGGAAGCTTACTTAATGAAAACGGATAATCTTTGCCAATCTTGTTTGTTCCCCAAACTAGGAGATAAGAAACAAAGTGCAAGTGGTGGAATTTTGGTGCAAGTTAGGATGCGTCTTGATTCACAGATGGGAATCTGACCAGCAACCTCCCCAGTCTTCCATCTCTCACGATATTTCTCTTCATCATTCTGCCTGGGTTTCCCTTTGACCATCTCACCTTCCAACTCTCCAGCAGAGAAGAGGTGGTGAGCTTAGTTAGTCAACAACCAGCTCAGGTTAATCCTATTGAACAGACTTCTCAATTCAGGTCACCTCATAGGCTGTTAGCCAATGTTGAGAATGCTACCCTCAAATGAGACACAGATCCTAGTTCAAAAAAGTGTGGTCAAGGTGGCTGTGTTGGGATTAGGAGCTTGTGTTTTGTCCAGTTATCAACAGCCAGGGTGGCAGCGTCAGGGTGGACTAGAGCAAGGAGACCCATGTGTTGGAAATGCTCATAGTTGGTTCAAGAGGGGATTGTCGTTAGGGCAAATACTCTGAGATTTCTTGGAAGGGTCAGTGTATGGGTCAAATACCCTGCTTGGCCAATCTATCCCACCCTTCCAATTCCCTTCACCATCTGATTATAACCTGCCTGTCTAGTCCTAATTCTACGACTTGTTAGTTGCATGACCTAAGAAAAGTTACTTAAACATTTTAAGTATCAGCTCCCTTGTATGAACAATGTAGATTAAAATGTAGAGCTGTTGTAAGGAAGATATGGTGTGTGCACAAGTTCTTAACACCATGTTTGTCACATAATAAACAGCCAAAAATGCTAGTTATTTTCATTATTATTGTAAGCTATGTGTTCCTAGCCTATGCTCAAAGCAAACAGAAATGTGGTTATTAGTGGAAGTTAGTTGAAAGTAGTATTGTATGTTATAGAAACAGATATGTAGGGAACGCAAAATTAGTATTACAAAAATAAAAAATCTGGCTTTTATTTTTATCCTTGTTTCTTGTAATTTCACTAATTAGCATTGCTGTAGTAACTAACATTGCCTGAATCTCATCGGCTTATAAATAAGAGCTTATTTCTTATGCGTGTTTCATATATGGGGCAGCTGTGGCTCTGCTCCATATGTTTTCTCATACAGGGCCATGGATTGAGGAAGCAGCTCCTGTGGGGGACTTGCCTATATTTGAAGCAGAGGGAAAGATCAATAGAGCTGGGGGAACTCACGATGCTCTAAACGCTTCTGCTTGGGCATGGCATATGTCTTATTTACCCACATTCCGTTGGCCAAAGCATTATATGGCCATGCCCAAAGTTGATGAGGCTGGGGACCCTTCTCTTCCCATAGAAAGCACTGGCTAGTCATATGGAAATGGATGGGGGTGGATAATCTTCTTACTGGGAAGGGTGATAGTGAATAATTGCAAACAACTCTACAACCTTCAGCAAGTGGACTTCAAGGGTACTTTCTGTTTAAGCCCAACATTTCTTTTTTTTTTTCCCTCTCAAGAAGCAAGAAGCAGTTTTGAAATTGTTTACATGGCTCAAACAATACTGACTTGAAGTTCTATGGAGACTTTAAGAAATATCTGTGGGTTGCTAGTCATCTAGAGTATGCTCTGCATCACTTTAATAACATCAATTTGAAAAATTGTAGTCTAGATGTTGAAGGAGGTCATCAAGAGAATGTGACCCAAGAGCTGGACCTGGGCAATTGGAGGCTTCTCAACCCCTTGCCTGTCCTTGGGATGTACATTCAGCCCACCATTCATTCCCATACTAGGAGCCACTTCAAGGACATAGCTTTGTGAGAGTAATGCTTTGTTGAGACCATCTGGACTGAATACATGGCTGAACCCAGTTAAGGCCTCTGTATAAGCTTTTTAGATTCTGACAGGTAGAGGTAGAGATCTACTTGTCTTGCTGTTTCCTGAGACAAGCAAGTTCCCTTGCTTATTAAAACTCCTAACATTCTGGAGTGATATGCCTCTTTCTTCTGTCTTTCCTTGCCCTCTGGGAAAGGACAGTTTCAGATTTCACCCAGGAAGCTCCCAAGTTTGTCAACCAAAACTAGGTCCAGGAACTGGTTAAAAGAATAAAGAGATAAAAAGATACTGACAATATGACTGACAGCTACAAGCACTAGTCATAAATTTTTTCGCGTTTTTAAGTGCTTTCAAATTACAGTTGTATCCTAATACATATATCAAACATAGTCACCTGAATGATTATCTTTAATCACCATCCATCATTTACATAAGTAATGTGTGATAAGGCATGAAATCAAGCCCCCATCCTTTTATTTTTTACCTTTCTCATTTTGGTAGATTTTTAATTTTTTTTTTTTTTTTTTTTGCGGTACGCGGGCCTCTCACTGTTGTGGCCTCTCCCGTTGCAGAGCACAGGCTCCGGACGCGCAGGCTCAGAGGCCATGGCTCACGGGCCCAGCCGCTCCGCGGCATGTGGGATCTTCCCGGACCGGGGCACGAACCCGTGTCCCCTGCATCGGCAGGCAGACTCTCAACCACTGCGCCACCAGGGAAGCCCCAGATTTAAAAATTTTTAAATTTTATTCTTTAAACTCTTCAGTTCCTCTTAGCACAGAACATCGGTTTCTTCTTCAGTGTTAGTTGTTTGCTTTTACTTTATTTGTTATGGACCGAGTATTTGTGTCCTTCCAAAAGTCATTATGTTGAAGCCTTAACCTGCCATGTGGCTATTTTTGGATATGGGGCCTTTAAGGAAGTAAAGTTAAATGAGGTCATGAGAATGAGGCCCTTATCTGATAGAATTAGTATATTTATAAGAAGAGACACCAAAAATTCTCCCTCTGTCTCTCTCCTCCTGTGTACATTACCAAGGAAATGCCATGTGAGGACATAGCTAGAAGGCAGCTGTCTACAAGCCAGGAAGAGAGCTCTCACCAAAAACCAAATCAGCTGGAATCTTGATTTTGGACTTCCAGCCTCCAGAACTGTGAGAATATACATGTATATATATTTTTTGTTTAAGCCACCCAGTCTATGTGTTTTGTCATGGCAGCTGCAGTAGATATCACTCAATCAACAAATATTTGTCGAGTGCCTTACACTATTTTAAATGTTGGAAATACAGCAGTGAATAAGATAGACAAAACTGTTGACTTCATGGAGTTTACATTCTAGTGGGGGAAACAGATCATAAATAACCAGTGAGTAAATATATAACATGACAACACAAAAAAAACAATGAAGCAAGATAAAGAGATAGTGAATGATGAAGAAAAGCTAGCTTAAGCAGTGATCCTTGGTCTTGAACTCGCCATGTCTGTTGTTTCAGGCTCTCAGTCTGTGGTGTTTTGTTATAGCATCCTGGACTAATACAAGTAGGTTTCTGTCAAGGTTACTGTATTATTTTGCTGAAGCCACTACAACAACTTACCACAAACTCGGTGATGTAAAACAAGAGAAGTTTATTCTCTCACTGTTCTGGAGGCCAGAAATCTGAAATCATGGTGTAGGCAGGATTGTACTTCCTTCAAAGGCTCTAGGGGAGATTTTATTCCTTGCCTCTTCCAGCTACTGGTGGCTCCAGGCCTTCCTTGGCTTGTAGCTGCATTACTCCAATCACTGCCTCTGTGGTCACATAGATGCCTCTCCTCTTTTTCAAATTTCCTCTGTATTTCTCTTCTAAGAACACTTCTAGGGCACACCTAGATAATCCACGATGATTTCATCTCAAGATTCTTAACTTAATTACATCTGCGAATGAGACCTTTTTCCAAATAAGGTAACAGGCTCCAGGGATTGATGTGAATATCTTTGATGGGGGCATTTTTGACCTTCTGCACTCTCCCCCTTGAAGAATACGTCTTTATTTGGACACCTGGAGGTTAATCAAATGGAAGTTTTAAAGAGAAAAATGGGCACCAGGGAGTCTGATTTTTCCAGTTCCAAGCCACAAGTTTCCAGTTAATTTTGAATAGCCAGAGTAGTTGGCTCTTTCAAGACCCATGCTCCCCCACCCCGATAATTTTACTTACTGCTTAATTATTTTTTGCCTAGAAATGCTTTTCTAAATTCAGTTCATATTTTCCTTAACTTGTACTGAGAAGCTCTTAGGTGTTGTGTATTGTTCTAAGCTCTCTAATAAGCATGGATCTTTTTCAGTGTTCCCAACAAGAGAGGCTCTGAGAGGTTAATTGCTCAGGTTCTCTTTGAATCTGATTTCTTTATTTCACGCTCAATGCTTTCTCCACGTTTCCATAGAGATAAGCCTGGGAGGGCAGGACTGATGACGGAGGAAGGAAGAAGCATATTAAGGTGTTAGCATCTATTGTCTACATGCCTAACTGAAGATTTAACAGGGATTATTTGACAGTTACAGCGCAAGAATGGGCTGTGGCTAGCTCTGGAGTGGCTAGCAACACTGAAAGAAGAGATAACCTAGCCACTTTAGTAGTATTCTTGGGTTTGGCCTATGTTAGGATATAGGTGGGTCTGATTGCTTAGCTGTAGCAACTAACTGGGACCAGCTGATATTAAGAGGATGGGAGCTGGCTCACTACAAAGAGATTCCCCAGCTGGAGCTGCTCAGAAGGGGAAGTGGTGTGGAGGCTAAGTGGTTGTGAACAACTGGGTGGCCAGTTGGTTGCCTGTTCCAGCTGGTAATCTACAGGATGCGGGCCACCCGGCAGAGATAATAGCAGGCAAGGGTGGGAAAAGCGTGGGTCAGGACAGAGTGGAGCTTGGGTAACAAAAAGGATGCCAGTGTGTGGAGCCATGAACCTAATCAGGAATGAAGAGCAGCCAAGTGTCAAAATGTGCAGAGTTCTTGGCTGTGTATCTGGTTTAACTCTTATCTATAAAGACACAGCTGCCTGGGGCATGTATAGCATATGACACTCTTCTGAACTTGTGCCCTGGATCATCTTTGGCAGATATGCTCTAGCTTGTTGTCTCTCCTTGAATAATTACATTGGTAGAGGGGAGTTGGAGGATCTAGGGTTTAAAGCAGGAATTACCTTTACCCCTTATATGACCTTAGTATTCGTGATCTACAAAATGTAAATATTTTTACATTCCATCGCTCTTTCTCATACAGAGGCTGTGAGGATCAATAAAACAGGATACAAATGACTTTCCTGGAAAGAATTTTTGTGTAATATAAACAAGCCTTGGAAAGGAGTTGAAAAGGCACAAAATATCTGCTTTTCAAAGCATGAAAAACTAGTGATTAGCTATGGTAAAAGAGAAGACAGGAGACAGTTTTTTCCCCCCATTAGAATAACTTTGGCTGCCCTACAGTCTTCAACATGTATTTGTTCACCATGCTGAAATTGTTGGCCAGAGACTCTTAAATGACTGTTTTTGCTGCATTTCTACCTAAAACTATCTCCTTACCTTCATTTTCCCCAATTAACTTAGTTGCTAATGAAGAAATTAAAAATCTGAATGCTTTGAATGTATTTTGGAAATATTTCTCAGCATGATAATAAAGACATGGCTTCAACTGTTAGTCTAGGGACAACTGGCATCCTTTCCTTCATTTAATTGTGAATTTTATACTCTGGCAGATAGAACTGTGGGCATAATAATGATAGAGAAAAAGTTGGGTCAGGCACAACTCATGAGTCTTGACGAAATCTATAAGACTTAGAAGTTCAGATGAATTAAAGTTTCTAAACTGGTTTATTTAGGACTATACAAGTAAGACATAAAAATTGAGAAGAGTGAAATTCTGCTTGATTTGTGCACAAATCTGAGGATGTCATCAAAAAGGACATTTTGCCTAATTGAAAAGAGGCAATTCTGAAGATAACAAGTCTATAGATAACTCTTTTCTGGAACTGGCAAGGTGCATCTCCACATGGTGGGGTAGGAGGGGAGTGAGTAATGGCTAAATCCACTGAGTCACTGCTTACCTCATTCTTTGATGATATCGTGAAGCATTTTGCCAATCTTTGGAAGTTCTATTTTATTGAAAGTCATGTTCCTGGAAACATCAATACAGAGCGATAATGTCATGGGACTATTTTGGCTAACCCATAGAAGATGATGGAGACTTTCTTTGGAAACATACCTTCTGCACTGCTCATCACTCACTGACCCGGAGAATTTTACATTATTAAATAGAATACTTCATAAGGCTGAACTATATGCATTTGCATTACTTAACTAATGTCTGGTCTAACCTCAAGAACAGTGAATATATCTATCTTGTGGCTTACATTTGCTTGACCAGGTCTGCACAGCAGTGTTACTTCCCAGAGCCCAAAAGACCCTACCCACAAGAAAATTTCTCCTTCTACTTTTAGAATTAAAGGGAAACACTTCTCACAGTTTTTAAAGTGTCTGTGTTGTCTGTAATTGCTGCTATATTAAGTTCAGAAACACTGAGTTTTGGACTCAAAGCACAATAAAAATGTAATATTTAAAAGTAGACATTTATGTGTTTTCTAAAATAGTTTTTATCGAATATCAAACAGTCTGGTCCAACACTGGTTGCTCAGCTAGCTTAACCTTGACATATTAGAAAATTTTGATGCTGTAAAGCATACTCATGAGGATCAAATTTTGCTATATGGCTATTAACAAGGGAAGAATGATAGAAGAAACATAATTGGTAGAGATTTATGAAAACATTTCTTTCCCCTCATCAAGAAGCCCTCTGGCTCTGGTCTTATTTTTATAGAACTGGTGAGTATGCACACTTTGTAGTGACTTTCTCAGAGATGGAAGTAAATGAAGGCGCCACCTACTTCACAGTTCTCTTTTATTTCTCTCTCTCTCTTTGTTTTAGCATGTATACCTTTCTAAATGATATAATTTACTTCTTTATGCTTTGCTTTGTTTATTGGTGTATTAGTTTTCTAGGGCTGCCATAACAAAATACCACAGAATGGGTCGCTTAAATAACAGAAATTTATTTTCTCACAGTCTGGAGGCTAGAAGCCTGAGATCAAGTGGTTGACAGGGTTGATTTCATTTTGAGGCCTTTCTCCTTATTTGTAGATGGCTGTCTTCTCCCTTAGTCTTCACATAGTCTTTCCTCTGTATGCATGTCCATGTTCAAATTTCTTCTATTTATAAGGACACCAGTCATATTGAATTAGGGCCCACACTAAAAACCTCATTTTAATTTAATGACCTCTTTAAAGACCTTATCCCTTAATGTGGTTGCATTTTGAGGTACTGAGATTAGAACATCAACATATGAATTTTGGGGGGCACAATTCAGCCCATTTGTTATGGGTTTATTTCCAACCACTATAATATAGATTCTGTGAGGTCTGTGATTTTTGTTTCTTTTGTTCACTTATGTATCCTAATCACCTAGATCAGTGCCTGGGGCATAATAGACACTAAATTAATATTTGCTGAATGAATAAATGAATGAATCAGTCATTGAATGAAACGAATAACTTGAGTGACAAATATGTAAACCTCAGAGTTCTCTGCATATAATAGATGCCACATTTGCTACTAAAGATTATTTGTACTTGAATTAGTAAGATTTGAATAGTCTTAGTTACGCTTATTCTGGCATATGAGCCTATCAGTAACATTTGTGGATAAAATCTGTAGTTAGAAATAAGTACCAAATAAAATGCATTAGTAATGTCACAGTGAAATAATAAAATGCACATCAACTGTGGAGGAGAAACAAGGCAACAGTAGGGTTTCTTTCAAGCTAATAAAACTTTAAGGGCAAAGATTTGTAATTAAAGCTGAAGTAAATTTAATTTTTCCTGTTAATCACTACTGCACTGTTAGCCTGTTTTCATCAAACTAATTGATGGCAGATGGAACAGTTGCATGATTACAGCTCCACTTTATGGCAGGCTTATAACAAATGTGACTTTCCTCTATTGTATGCATTAACATTCTGAAAAAGCACTCCTTTGCTTTCTTCATACACCAAAGTTGTTTCTTCTTTTGTGTGACACTGATTGAAAGGAATCAAAGGATGTTTTATGTAAATGGAATCCATTTGCTTCCTTTAAATCAGTCATAAGTAAGCATTTATTGAGTACCAACTATGTGCAAGGTGTCATGGAAAGCATGGTTTGCTAACTTCAAGGAGCCTGCAAGATATCTTCAAAAGGTTAAACGCAATCATTAATTTTTGGACAAATTTCAAAATTACAGTTCTTGAAGTGCATGAGGTTTAAAATCAAGTCTCACAAAATTTGTCTCTTTAATTCTGTTTCAACAAAGGAAACTCAAGTACAAAGAAAATAACACCTTTTAAAATTTCTTTCCATAAATAACATACCTTTTCATTAGTTTTCTTATAGCCATAATTAAACTTAATTGGCACAAACCTAAATAGTTTGGGAATTATTAAAAGCAAACTACAAATTATTATTAATGATGATAATATTGCTCTATAGTTGTATAGAAGAATCACATGTGAATTACCTAAAGTTTGGTACGATTTGTTAGTTGTAACTTAGGTAATAAGAATTTCATCTTGAAATGAGTGCTGGAAGGCAAACACTTAGGTAAGGTTTGATGCCTTTTAATGTTAACCACTGCCTTATTCTTTCTTAGCTTGATCCTCAATTCTATATTTTTTGTGATCCCACAGTCATTTCAGCTCCTCTAATCCATATCAATAAAAATACAAAAAAATGGAATAAATTTTATATTTCAGGTCTTATCTTAGATGTCATCTGTCTGTAGGAAATTTTTTGTACACTTCAAGTAAATTAACTACCTCTCCTATCTGTTATTCTCCATCCCAGCATCTTATTACCTTTTAAGACTTCTTTATCTCTCTCTCTCTCTCTCTCTCTCTCTCTATTATCTATGTAACTTATTTATCATTTCTTTTTACGTATAGGCTTCATAAGATCAAGAACTAGTTTTGTTTTCTTAACTGTTTTGTCCCCAGTGCCTGGACAATTACCATTATGTAATATATGCCCAATAAGTATTTGTTGAATATTGTTGAATAAATGATTTCAAAGTCGCTTATTTAGCTCAACCCATTTTACAGACTGATATATACTTTATCATCTAAGATAAATAGCTGACATATCTTTTTTTTGATGATAAAAATGAAAGGTGATTTTATAAATTTAGTCTCTTCTTATTTTTTGGGTCTGGTCTGATTCAGAACCTGACACAAAAAATTATTAAGCGGGCTAAGCACATAATGTCCTCCATTATGCCTTATTCCCTTTGTCACTTTCCTTAATTTTTTAAAGCATTTTTATGGCCTCTTTAATTTCTTCCTCATCAACAAAAATGAAGTGAGATATCACTTTCAGTTGGGTATAAACAAATAACATCTCTCCTAAAGATACAGATGTGTTTATAGGGATCTCAATTTTACCTAAAATGAGTGGTAATAGTTCATAAACTGGTCTGACTGTAGGCAAGTGTTCAACAGAGTTATTGGGGAGGGGGTTGTCGGAATTTCTACCTTAAATTATGGTCTTACAATCACAGTATGTTATCACCAGATACTTTGTTTATCAACATGTCTGACCTTGTTTGAATCTGCTATGAAGGCAGATTAAGCCATTCTGTGTATATTTTAAACTTTTTAGAAACTGAAGAATGCACTGAGTTCCACTGAATGTAGAGAAATGTGGATTAATACACAAATATTTTGGAATTTTAATTACCATAATAATAACCATTGCTTGCTTTCATAGCAAAAAAGGCAACAATTCAAGGAGACTTTGTATGTATTAGATAAGTATGAGACATTTTATGTACCTGTAAATCTATCTGGGTCTTTATCTATTTATTTATGGTTATCTTGAATCTAAAACTCTTCCCATATAGTAGAGGGAATCTCAAATAGGTTCTACCTCTCATAATGGGACAAAGAGGGCATACATTCCTCTCTCAACTTTCTGTCTGTTAAGGCTCGGGTAAGTGACTTAGTCTTAGGCAAATAGATGTTCAAGCTCAGGTCTTATATCTTATATTCAGGTCAAGCTCTGAATCTTATAATTAGTTAAAAGATTTTTAAGTTAGTGGTAATAGTGGAGTTGTATCACTCAGTATTCTCCAGGAAAACAGAACCAATAGGATAGATATAAATATGGATATCGATATATGAGAAGATTTATCATAGAAATTGGCTCACATGATTATGGAGGCTGAGAAGTCCCAGGATCTGCCATCTGCAAGCTGGAGACTCAGAAAACAGTGGTATAATTCAGTCTGAGTTGAAGGCCTGAGAACCAGGAGCTCTGATATCTGAGGGCAGAAGAAGATGGATGTCCCACCTCAAACAGAGAGCAAATTTGCCCTCCCTCTACATTTTAGTTCTATTCATACCCTCAACAGATTGGATGATGCCCCCCTGCCCAACATTGGTGAGGGCGATCTTCTTTAAGCGGTCTACTGATTCAAATGTTAATCTCTTCTAGAAACACCCTTGGAGACATACCCCCAAATAGTGTTTTGCCAGCTATCTGGGTATCCTTTAGCCCAGTCAAACTGACACGGAGAATTAATCATCACAGGAGTCAAAGTCCAGGAGTGCAGCAGTACAAGTGAGGACAGTACCAAGTATCCAGTGGTGGCATTACAGTCACACTGTTCCTTAGATGTGACCTAGCTGTGTTCTTGGCTGTTAGCCTCTCTCTGATCCTGGGGCTTTCTGAACAGGTTCCCTAGCCTTCTTGTAAATTATGTAGGGCACTGGGATATCTGTGGTAGGCAGCCCTCTACGATGGCCCCAGTGATCCGTGACCCAGTGATTCATGTCTCCTTGAGTGATCTCCCCTTGAGTATGAGTTGGACTTAATGACTCAATTCTAACAAATAGAATATGGCATAATTGATGGGATGTCACTTCTGAGATCAGGTTACAAAGAGACTGTGGCTTCTGTGTCGTGTGTATTCTTTTTTGCTCTCTTGCCCTGTGGGGAGACCCACATGGCAAAGAATTAATGTCTCTAGCTGAGAACTAGCAAGAACCTGAGGTTTGTCGATACTCGTGTGATTGCGCTGGGAAGCAGGTATTCCATTTGAGCTTTAAAATGACTGCAGCCCCAGTCTACATATAGATGATAGCTTCTTGGAAGACCCTCAGCCAGTAGCACCAGCTAAACCATGCCCAGTGTCCTGACCTATATAAACTTGATATAATGACTGCTTATTGCTTTCAATTGCTACATTCCAAATAATCTGTTATACAGCAATATATATTCCAGAAAATACCTTTTCTGCTCAAGTAATACTTTTTTCCCTCAAATCTGTTGAGATATAATTGACATGCAGCGCTGTATAAATTTAAGGTGTATGGGATAATGATTTGACTTACAAACATCATGAAATAATTACCAAAATAAATTTAGTGAACATCCATCATCTCATACAGATACAACGTTAAAGAAATAGAAATTTTTTTTCCTTGTGATGAGAACTCTTACGATTTACCCTTTTAACAGCTCTAATATATAACATACAGTAGTGTTAATTATATTAATAATGTTGTACATCACATCCCTAGTACTTATTTATCTTATAACTGGAAGTTTGTTCCTTTTGACCACCTTCATCCCATTTCCCCTCCCTCTACCCCCTACCTCTCATAACCACAAATTGGATTTTTTTTCTATGAGTTTGTTTTTGAAGTATAATTGACCTACATACAACATTATGTTATTTATGGGTGCACAACATAGTGACTCAATATTTCTGTACATTTCAGAATGATCACCACAGTAAGTCTAGTACTCTCTGTCACCATACAAAAATAATAATTATTATTGACTATATTCCCTAC
>NW_006770167.1:404411-415462 GCF_000442215.2 Lipotes vexillifer
CTGTGACCCATTTATTTTGTACCTCTTAATCTCCCTCTCCTGTTTCTCTCATCTCTCCAATCCTCTTCCCTCTGGCAATCACCTGTTTGTTTTCTGTATCTGAAACTCTGTTTCTGTTTTACTATGCTTGTTCCTTTGTTTTGTTTTTAAAATTCCATATATAAGTGAAATCATACGGTATTTGTCTTTCTCTGTCTGGCTTATTTCACTTAGCATAATGCCCTGTAGATCCATCCATGTAGTCGTGAATGGCAAGATTTCATTCTTTTTTATGGCTGAGTACTATTCCATTGCATATATATATACATGTCCTCTTTACTCATTAATCTATCAATAGGCACGTAGATTGCTTCTTTGTCTTGGCTATTGTGAATAGTGCTGCAATGAACATGGGGTGCATATATTTTTTCAAATTAGTGTTAATCATTTTCTTTTGAAAAATAACCAGAAGTGGAATTGCTGGATTGTATGGTAGTTCTATTTTTAATTTTCTTGAGGAAACTCCATACTGTTTTCCATAGTGACTGCACCAATTTACATTCCCACTAAAGTGCATGAGGGTTCTTTTTTCTCCACATGCTTGCCAAAACTTGTTATTTGTTGTCTTTTTGATAATAGCCATTCTGACAGCATGAGATGATATTTCATTGTGGCTTTGATTTGCATTTCTCTGATGATTAGTGATGCTGAGAATCTTTTCATATGTCTTGGCCAGCTGTATGTCTTCTTTGGAAAAATGTCTGTTGAGATCCTCTGCTTATTTTTTAATCAGGTTTTTTTTTTGATGTTGAGTTGTATGAGTTCTCTGTATATTTTGGATGTTAACCCCTTATCAGATATATTGTTTGCAAATACCTTCTCCCATTCAGTAGGCTGCCTAATAATTTCACTAGCTCTGCAAAAGTTTTTAGTTTGATGTTGTCCCACTTGTTTATTTTTGCTTTTGTTTCCTTTGCCTTTGGAGACAGATCCAAAAATGTACTGCTAAGACTAATGTCAAAAAGTGTACTGCCTATGTTTTCTTCTAGGAGTTTTGTGGTTTCAGGTCTTACATTTAAGTCTTCAATCCATTTTGAGTTTATTTTTGTGTATGGTGTGAGAAAGTAGTCAAGTTTGATTCTTATGCATGTAGCTGTCTAGATTTCCCAACACCATTTATTGAAGAAGCTGTCTTTTCCCCATTATATATTCTTGCCTCCAGTGTCATAGATTAATTGACCCTTTAAATGTAAGTTCATGTCTGGGCTCCCTTTTCTGTTCCATTGATCTATGTATATGTTTTTATGCCAGTACCATACTGTCTTGATTACTATAGCTTTATAGTATAGTTTGAAATCAGGGAGTCTGATACTTCAAGCTTTGTTCTTCTTTCTCAAGATTATTTTGGCTATTCAGTGTCCTTTGTGAATTCATACAAATTTTAGAATTATACTTTCTAGTTCTGTGAAAAATGCCATTGGTATTTTGATAGGGAGTGCACTGAATCTGTAGATTACTTTGGGAAGTTTGGTAATTTTTTTTTTTTATACAGCAGGTCCTTATTAGCCATCAATTTTATACACGTCAGTGTATACATGTCAATCCCAATCGCCCAATTCATCACACAACCACCTCCACCCCACCGATGCTTTCCCCCCTTGGTGTCCATACGTTTGTTCTCTACATCTGTGTCTCAATTTCTGCCCTGCAAACCGGTTCACCTGTACCATTTTTCTAGGTTCCACATATATGCGTTAATATACAATATTTGTTTTTCTCTTTCTGGCTTACTTAACTCTGTGTGACAGTCACTAGATCCATCCACGTCTCTACAAATGACCCAATTTCGTTCCTTTTTATGGCTGAGTAATATTCCATTGTATATATGTATCACATCTTCTTTATCCATTCGTCTGTCAATGGGCATTTAGGTTGCTTCCGTGACCTGGCTATTGTAAATAGTGCTGCAATGAACATTGGGGTGCATGTGTCTTTTTCAATTATGGTTTCCTCTGGGTATATGCCCAGTAGTGCGATTGCTAGATCATATGGTAATTCTATTTTTAGTTTTTTAAGGAACCTCCATACTGTTCTCCATAGTGGCTGTATCAATTTACATTCCCACCAACAGTGAAAGACGGTTCCCTTTTCTCCACACCCTCTCCAGCCTTTGTTGTTTGTAGATTTCCTGATGATGCCCATTCTAACTGGTGTGAGGTGATACCTCACTGAAGTTTTGATTTGCATTTCTCTAATCATTAGTGATGTTGAGCAGCTTTTCATGTGCTTCTTGGCCATCTGTATGTCTTCTTTGGAGAAATGTCTATTTAGGTGTTCTAAACATTTTTGGATTGGGTTGTTTGTTTTTTTTAATATTGAGCTGCATGAGCTGTTTATATATTTTGGAGATTAATCCTTTGTCCATTGATTTATTTGAAAATATTTTCTCCCATTCTGAGGGTTGTCTTTTCGTCTTGTTTGTAGTTTCCTTTGCTGTGCAAAAGCTTTTAAGTTTCGTTAGGTCCCATTTGTTTATTTTTGTTTTTATTTCCATTACTCTAGGGGGTGGATCAAAAAAGATCTTGTGGGCTTCCCAGGTGGCGCAGTGGTTGAGAGTCCGCCTGCCGGCGCAGGGGTCATGGGTTCGTGCCCCGGTCCGGGAAGATCCCACATGCCGCGGAGTGGCTGGGCCCGTGAGCCATGGCTGGAGCGGCTGGGCCCGTGAGCCATGGCTGCTGAGCCTGCGCGACCGGAGCCTGTGCTCCGCAACGGGTGAGGCCACAGCAGTGAGAGGCCCACGTACCGAAAAAAAAAAAAAAAAAAGATCTTGCTGTGATTTATGTCAAAGAGTGTTCTTCCTATGTTTTCCTCTAAGAGTTTTATAGTGTCCGGTCTTACATTTAGGTCTCTAATCCATTTTGAGTTTATTTTTGTGTATGGTATTAGGGAGTATTCTAATTTAATTCTTTTACATGTGGCTGTCCAGTTATCCCAGCACCACTTATTGAAGCGGCTGTCTTTTCTCCATTTTATATTCTTTCCTCCTTTACCAAAAGATACGGTGACCATATGTGCAGGGGTTTATCTCTGGGCCTTCTATCCTGTACTATTGATCTATATTTCTATCTTTTGCCAGTACCGTATTGTCTTGATTACTGTAGCATTGCAGTGTAGTCTGAAGTCAGGGAGTCTGATACCTCCAGCTCCGTTTTTTCCCCTCAAGACTGCTTTGGCTATTCAGCATCTTTTGTGTCTCCATACAAATTTTAAGATTTTTTTGTTCTAGTTCTATAAAAAATGCCATTGGTAATTTGATAGGAATTGCATTGAATCTTTAGATTGCTTTGGGTAGTACAGTCATTTTCACAATGTTGATTCTTCCAATCCAAGAACATGGTATATCTCTCCATCTGTTTGTGTCATCTTTGATTTCTTTCATCAGTGTCTTGTAGATTTCTTAGTCCAGGTCTTTTACCTCCTTAGGTAGGTTTATTCCTAGGTATTTTATTCTTTTCATTGCAATGGTGAATGGGATTATTTCTTTAATTTCTCTTATCTGAACTTTCGTTGTTATGTATAGGAATGCAAGAGATTTCAGTGCATTAATTTTGTACCCTGCAACTTTACCAAATGCATTGTTTACCTCTAATAGTTTTCTGGTGGCATCTTTAGGATTCTCTCTATATAGTATCATGTCATCTGCAAACAGTGACAGTTTTACTTCTTCTTTTCCAAATTGTATTCCTTTTATTTCTTTTTCTTCTCTGATTGCCATGGCTAGGACTTCCAAAATTATGTTGAATAATAGTGGTGAGAGTGGACATCCTTGTCTTGTTCCTGATCTTAGAGGAAATGCTTTCAGTTTTTCACCATTGAGCTCGATGTTTGCTGTGGGTTTGTCGTATATGGCCTTTATTATGTTGAGGTAGGTTCCCTCTGTGTTCACTTTCTGGAGAGTTTTTATCATAAATGGGTGTTGAATTTATCAAAAGCTTTTTCAGCACCTATTGAAATGATAATGTGGTTTTTATGCTTCAATTTGTTAATATGGTGTATCACACTGATTGATTTTCATGCATTGAAGAATCCTCGCATTCCTGGGATGAATCCCACTTGATCATCGTGTATGATCCTTTTAATGTGTTGTTGGATTCTGTTTGCTAGTATTTTGTTGAGGATATTTGCATCTATGTTCATCAGAGATGTTGGCCTGTAGTTTTCTGTTTTTGTAACGTCTTTGTCTGGTTTTGGTATCAGGGTGATGGTGGCTTTGTGGAATGAGTTTGGGAGTGTGACTCCCTCTGCTATATTTTGGAAGAGTTTGAGAAGGATGGGTGTTAGGTCTTCTCTAAATGTTTGATAGAATTTGCCTGTGAAGCCATCTGGTCCTGGGGTTTTGTTTGTTGGAAAATTTTAAATCACAGTTTCAATTTCATTACTTGTGATTTGTCTATTCATGTTTTCTATTTCTTCCTGGTTCAGTCTTGGAAGGTTATACCTTTCTAAGAATCTGTCCATTTCTTCTATGTTGTCCATTTTATTGGCATAGGGTTGCTTGTAGTAGTCTCTTAGGATGCTTTGTACTTCTGTGGTGTCCGTTGTAACTTCTCCTTTTTCATTTCTAATTTTATTGATTTGAGTCCTCTCCCTCTTTTTCTTGATGAGTCTGACTAACAGCTTATCAATTTTGTTTATCTCCTCAAAGAACCAGCTTTTAGTTTTATTGCTGTTTGCTATTGGTTTCTTTGTTTTTATTTCATTTATTTCTGTTCTGATCTTTATGATTTCTTGTCATCTACTAACTTTGGGTTTTGTTTGTTCTTCTTTCTCTAGCTCCTTTAGGTGTAATATTAGATTGTTTATTTGAGATTTTTCTTGTTTCTTGAGGTAGGGTTGTATTGCTATAAACTTCCCTCAGAACTGCTTTTGTTGCATCCCATAGGTTTTGAGTCGTTGTGTTTTCATTGTATTTTGTCTCTATGTTTTTTTTGATTTCCTCTTTGATGTCTTCAGTGGTCTCTTGGTTATTTAGGAACATATTGTTTAGCCTCCATGTGTCGTGTTTTTTTTTTTTTTTTTTTTTTTTTTTAAAACAGCATATTCCCTACCACAGGGGTCCCCAACCCCCGGGCCACAGACCACTACTGGTCCACAGCCTGTCAGGAAGTGGGCCAGCGAGGGAAGCTTCATCTGTATTTACAGCCGCTCCCCAGCGCTCCAATTACTGCCTGAGCTCTGCCTCCTGTCAGCATGACGGTGAGTTGTATAATTATTTCATTATATATTACAATATAATAATAATAGAAATAAAGTACACCATAAATGTAATGCGCTTGAATCATCCCTAAACCATCCTGCACCAACAGCCCACCCCGTCCATGGAAAAACTGTCTTCCACAAAACAGGTCCCTGGTACCAAAAAGGTTGGGGACTGCTGCCCTACCATCTTGTTTACAATCTGTTAAGAAAACAGTGCCCCCAAAATTACTACATATAAAAAGCTAAAATGGAGCAAATAATTGTGGAAGATCAAAGGAAGGACATCTAGAGGGGAACCAGAGGAACAATGAAAAATGTTTTAAACAATAAGCAATTAATACTAAATGCTAAGAGGACTGGGTGGGTTGGAGGAATTTATTTTGCCTTTGCAAGTCACACTGCAGTGGACATTTGTTAAGTGTGTCCCCAGCATCAATACAGGCCGTTCTCAGGCCTGAGTCTGGGAGGGTTCACAAGGCAGTTCCCGAGACAGGCCCCGACTGCCTTCGGCACAACCTACACTCACGAAGATCGGTTCAGGAACGGACACGTGATGAAGAGATGGCTGTTAGAACTCCTGGGGGCAAAAAGCCTTCTTCTCATCCAGGAGCTTCATAACAAGGCTCTCTTTTCAGCTGGCCAAGGATGAGAAAGCTGTTTGCAGCCATCCTTCACCCACAAGAAAAGCACCTGCCTGAAAAGGCCACGAGCAATAAGGAGGCAGAGCTGGGAAAGGAGCCTGAGCTCTGGCCGTGGCACTGAGCCTAGATCAAGTCCTGCCTCACTGTGATGGGAGCCCATCCCTTTTACTGTAATCAGGCAAAGCTGTGTGATCCACAGCCTACAACAGAGAGAGGCCTAATGTACCTATTTAAAAATCAATACCTAGGGAAGCCTAGGGAAACATTTCTCTGAATCTCCTTCCTCCTCCTCCAAATAGCAAACATGTTCAGTATCAACACAAACATCACAGATGATAGAAAGGGGTATAAAATATATGCCATATCATGTAACATGCAGAGATGTGGCACAGAACTCTTTCTAAAGCAAACCTGGGTGTAAATCCTTCATAAATAAAGTGGGAACTACATTTACCATTCTAAGGTGGAACACTGTGCCCCCATTTTCATACAGGTGTGTTGTCTACTGTGAGAGCAGACAGTCTGAGAAGAAACGAACACACACTAGAATAAGGTAAGGGTCAAGATCCAAGGAGGCTCTTTCAAACAAGAGATGCAGTGAATGAAAGTTACGTGACGTGCCACGACACTGACTCCCAAGTGTGAAGATCAGACGAAAACTGAAACGGGCAGATAATCTATTCAAAGTCTAAATGACACTCTAATTATCAAATTTGTTTGGAAACGATTTGTACCAAAATACTTTATCAACTCTTATACATACAGATTTTCCAGCTCAGATTATGTTTAAAGATATATAAGAATGCACACACATGTAACGTGAATGGTACAGAACAGCTTTCTTTTTTTTTTTTTTATGTCTATTTATTTATTAATTTGGCTGCGCCAGGTCTTAGTTGTGGCACACAGGATCTTTGTTGCAGCATGCGGAATTTTTAGGGATCTAGTCCCCTGACCAGGGATTGAACCCAGGTCCCCTGCATTGGGAGCGGGAAGTCTTAACCACTGGACCACCAGGGAAGTCCCACAAAACAGCTTTCTGAGCCTAAATGCCCAAAGGCCTTACTAACTAATGGATGATTTTTAAACCTGGGGATGGAGGAGATAAGGAAAGGTTCTGGTTAATTCATGATGTGCTTTACCGGGTAATCGGAAAGCTATTTTTTTTTTAACATCTCTTTTTCCAAGTACTGTTTTTTTTTTTTTAATTTTTATTTATTTTTTGCGGTACGCGGGCCTCTCACTGCTGTGGCCTCTCCCATTGCGGAGCACAGGCTCTGGACGCGCAGGCCCTGCGGCCATGGCTCACGGGCCCAGCTGCTCCGCAGCATGTGGGATCCTCCCGGACTGGGGCACGAACCCGTGTCCCCTGCATCGGCAGGCAGACTCTCAACCACTGCGCCACCAGGAAAGCCCCCAAGTACTGTTTTTAAATTTTAAAATAATTAGATTCACAAGAAGTTGCAAAGATAGTACAGCAGGTTCCCTTCACCCAGTTTCCCCCACTGGTTACATCTTATACACTTGTAACACAAATCAAAGCCAGGAATGTGACATTGGAACAAAGTACTCTAGTTCTACCTCTAAACACATGTGTAGACTTCTGACAGGACCAGAACACAGAACTATTCTATTATCACAAAGATCTCCCTTGCTACTACCCCTCTATATTCACACCTGCCCCTCATCCACCAAAGCAAAAGCTGCACAAACTAGTGTTTACTCTTCCTAGATGACTATTATTTTCTATTTGAACCTGGTCTAGTCTATTTCATTTCTATAAAGTTTGGTCTCCACCCTTTGAATTAATGTCATGAACTATTAATAGATCCTCATCCTCAATTTTAAAAACAATGTAATCAACTGGAACTTCCAGACTTATTTCCTTTATTTGATAATTTGGTTTGACAAAAAAACACAAAAAGCAAACACACGCAACTGATTTATGGTGAATTCCTTTTTCTAATCACAGTTGCTCTTTCCATAGCTTTACTGAGGGTCCCTCCTCAGGCTTCCACGTTTTGAACTCTTCTCAGATCTAATTTGAGGAGATAATAAACTAATTTGGAATAATAAACTCATTTATTATTCCAACACAAAGGAAATTGGTCTGGATTCCGATTTATTAATTCACTATGAGATTCACTATAACAGACCAATAGGGTCGTTTCAATCAGCACCTACCAAGAGAATCCAGATATGATTATAGGTAAATGCAGATGCCAAAAAAGGGGTGGTGATGGTTCAGGGTCATCCTTCTCCTGCACCACTCAACAATCTACTCTTGTCCTCAGGGATCAATTCCTGCCCTCATTTTCTCAAAAAGTGAAGAACACTTACAAAACGGCTACTCTTCAAGCCTGAAACACACGCTGAGGGTGGGAGTCAGGAGTGGTGTTAATTTAATTCTAACGCCTGAAGTGACCTCCTGGGCTTGTGCTAATTTTCTCAAATTTAATTTTGTGGAGGGTAGCAGAATAACTTTCTCTCATCTTTCGGACGGGAAATATAATTTTAGTTTGGATTTTGCAAATACTTTGCAACATGAAACCACTGCCCGTTATTCCTTTTGGTCCTCATTTTAGTCTGGGTCAAAGAACCAGGCCGTGAGGGCTCCCCTTCCAGCTGCCCTCCAAGCACACATCACCTGTAGATACTCAGCCTTTTCTGGACGAGCCCAAGCGGGTTATAAACAAACCTGGGATATTTTGATCACTTTCTGGCATCTTAGTTGTAGCGATTATGCTGAAAGATCCCAAGACTAGTTTGACACGAGAAAAAAGGTCCACGTGTCACCTCAGAAGACCAATGGAACACCTAGAATGAAAGTCCAGAGAGTGGAAAAGGCACGTTCTTCCCCGTCCCCGCATCGCGCGGGAGCCTCCTCAGCTGCCTAAGGTCCACTTCATCTGCCGGGCAGGGCCGGTGGGGCTGCGGAAGGCCGGGGTCCGGGTCCGGAGGGCGAGGGCGGGGTCGGGGGTCTGGGCTCGGAGGGCCAGGTCCAGGACCAGAGGGCGGGATCCGGGGTCAGGGGTCAAGGTCCGGAGCCGGAGAGCCGGGGCTGGGTCGGGGTCCAGGTCCGAGGGCAAGGATCTGAGGGCGGGGTCCGGGTCGGGGGTCGGAAGATGGGATCCAGGTCCAGAGGAAGGGGTCGGAGGTCGGAGGGAGGGATCCGAGTCCGGAGGCCGGGGCCCTGGGTCGGAGAGGGAGTCAGAACCCGTAGGGCCGAGGTCAGGAGGTGGGGGTCGGGGTCCAGGACCGGAGGGCGGGTCCGGGGTCGAGGTTCGGAGGGCGGGGTCCGTGGTGGCGGGTCTGGGCCCGGCCTGGCTCTGCGGGAGCAGTACGGACCGCCCCGTGGCCCCAGCGCCCCGCCTCCCACAGGCGGCAGCCATGGCGGCCTGGCGGGTACCGGCGTCCGCGGGCGCTGCGCTCCGGAGGCAGCCGTCTGCCGCCCCGCCGCCAGAACCGCCCCGGGTCGGAGAAGGGTTCCGACAGCGCCTCAGCTTCACCCTCTGCTCCGCTTCGCAGGGAGACCGCGGCGGGTCTGGGCCCGACTCGCAGGGCGGGCCGGAGGAAGCAGCGAGGCGTCCGGCGAGCAAAGAGTTAACAGCGGCGGAGCCATGTGTCGTGTTTTTTACATTTCTTTCCCTGTATTTGATTTCTAATCTCATAGTGCTGTGGTCAGAAAAGATGCTTGATATGATTTCAATTTTCATAAATTTACTGAGGCTTGATTTGTGACCCAAGATGTGATCTATCCTGGGGAATGTTCTGTGTGCACTTGAGAAGAAAGTGTAATCTGCTGTTTTGGGATGGAATGTCCTATAAGTATCAATTAAATCTAACTGGTCTAATGTGTCAGTTAAAGCTTATGTTTCCTTGTTAATTTTCTGTCTGGATGATCTGTCCATTGGTGTAAGTGAGGTGTTAAAGTCCCCCACTATAATTGTGTTACTTTTGATTTCCTCTTTTACCTCTGTTAGCATTTTCCTTATGTATTGAGGTGCTCCTATGTTGGGTGCATATATATTTATAATTGTTATATCTTATTCTTGGATCGATCCCTTGATCATTATGTAGTGTCCTTCCTTGTCTCTTGTAACATTTTTACTTTAAAGTCTATTTTATCTGATATGAGTATTGCTACTCCAGCTTTCTTTTGATTTCCATTTGCATGGAATATCTTTTTCCATCCCCTCACTTTCAGTCTGTATGTGTCCCTAGGTCTGAAATGGGTCTCTTATAGACAGCATATAGATGAGTCTTGTTTTTGTATCCATTCAGCGAGCCTGTGTCTTTTGGTTGGAGCATTTAATCCATTCACGTTTAAGGTAATTATTAATATGTATGTTCCTATTACCATTTTCTTAATTGTTTTGGGTTTGTTTTTGTAGGTCCTTTTCTTCTCTTATGTTTCCCACTTAGAGAAGTTCATTTAGCATTTGTTTGTAGAGCTGGTTCAGTGGTGCTGAATTCTCTTAGCTTTTCCTTCTGTGTAAAGCTTTTGATTTCTCCATCAAATCTGAATGAGATCCTTGCCAGATAGAGTAATCTTGGTTGTAGGTTCTTCCCTTTCTTCACTTTAAATATATCATGCCACTCCCTTCTGGATTGTAGACTTTCTGCTGAGAAATCAGCTGTTAACCTTATGGGAGTTCCCTTGTATATTATTTGTCGTTTTTCCCTTGCTGCTTTCAAAAATTTTTCTTTGTCTTTAATTTTTGCCAATTTGATTACTATGTGTCTTAGCGTGTTTCTCCTTGGGTTTATACTGTATGGGACTCTGCACTTCCTGGACTTGGGTGGCTATTTTCTTTCCCATGTTTAGGGAAATTTCGACTATAATCTCTTCATATATTTTCTTGGGTCCTTTCTCCTCCTTCTTGGACTCCTATAATGCAAATATTGGTACGTTTAATGTTTCCCGGAGGTCTCTTAGGCTGTGTTCATTTCTTTTCATTCTCTTTTCTTTATTTTGTTCCATGGCAGTGAATTCCCCCATTCTGTCTTCCAGGTCACTTACCTGTTCTTCTGCCTCAGTTATTCTGCTAATGATTCTTTCTAGTGTATTTTTCATTTCAGCTATTGTATTGTTCACCTCTGTTTGTCTGTTCCTTAATTCTTCTAGGTCTTTGTTAAACATTTCTTGCATCTTCTCGATCTTTGCCTCCA
>NW_006770168.1:0-447 GCF_000442215.2 Lipotes vexillifer
AAATAAATGAAAAAGAAATGAAGGAAACAACAGCAAAGATCAATCAAACTAAAAGCTGGTTCTCTGTGAAGATAAACAAAATAGACAAACCATTAGCCAGACTCATCAAGAAAAAAAGGGAGAAGACTCAAATCAATAGAATTAGAAATGAAAAAGGAGAAGTAACAACTGACACTGCAGAGATAAAAAAAATCATGAGGGATTACTACAAGCAACTCTATGCCAATAAAATGGACAATCTGGAAGAAATGGCCAAATTCTTAGAAATGCACAAACTGCCAAGACTGAATCAGGAAGAAATAGAAAATATGAACAGGCCAATCACAAACACTGTTGGAAGATTTTTAATCACAGTCTCAAGATTTTTAATCACAGTTTCAATTTCAAACAAAAGCCCAGGATCAGATGGCTTCACAGGCGAATTCTATCAAACATTTAGAGAAGAGG
>NW_006770169.1:0-3291 GCF_000442215.2 Lipotes vexillifer
TTTTTGCGGTACATGGGCCTCTCACCGTTGCGGCCTCTCCCGCTGCGGAGCACAGGCTCCGGATGCGCAGGCCCAGCGTCCATGGCCCATGGGCCCAGCCGCTCCGCGGCACATGGGATCCTCCCGGACCGGGGCACGAACCCGTGCCCCCTGCATCGGCAAGCAGACCCCCAACCACTGCGCCACCAGGGAAGCCCAAGACCAAGATTTTTTAAATGGATATAATAAAGGCAGAAATCAACTATATTCTGTTTGCATGCTTTAAATATAAAGACAGAGATAGACAAAGTGAAAGGATGAAAAATATATTCAAATATTAATCTAAAGAAAGACTGAGGGTCTATATTAATATCAGCCAAAGTAGAAGTCAGAAGAGATAATATTGCCAGGAATGTAGTGTATGTTTTAAAGTGATAAAGATTGCATAATAAGTCATCAAAAGTGCATAACAACCTCAAACATGTATCTGTTTAATAAAAGAGCTTACATTACATGATGCAAAAACTGGTAGAATTGCCATGAGAAATTGACAAATTCACAATTTTAGTTGTAAATTTCAAAACTTTTTTCTCATTATTTGATAGAACAAGTAGACAGAAAATTAGTACGATTTTAGAAGACCTTAAAACATTAACGACCAACTTAACCTAATTGACACTGTGTCAAATAGTACTACACCCAATAGATTAATTAGTTAACCTTGTAGAATACTACACCCAGGAGTTCTACATTCAGTTGTCTTTGTCATTGTACACGGAGCATTTGGTAAAATAAAACATATTCTTGTCTGTAAAACAAATCTCAGTAAATTTAGAAGCATTGAATAATATAGAGTATATTCTCTGGCTAAAACGAACTTAATTCAGAAACCAAAAACAAAAAGATATCTGGAAAATTCCCAAACATTAGAATGTTAAGCAACACATTCTGAATAACCCATGGGCCAAAGAATAAATTCACAAGAGAAATCAGAATGTGTGTTGAGTCTAATGAAGATGTAACATATAAAAATCTGTGGGATGCATGTAGAGCAGTGTTACAGGAAACTTCATAGTTTTCAATGTTTATATTAGAAAAGAAAAAAATTAATGTTTCCAACTTAAGAATTTAGAGTACAAGGAGCAAATTACACCCCAGGGAAGTAGAAGGAAGTAATAAAGATGAAAGTATAATTCATTTAGAAAATGGACAAAGAAAATTTATGAAATCTAAAGCTGCTTGTTTGAAAAGATCAAAAAATTAATAAAGTTCTAAGCGGGCTGGTAAGAAAAAAGAGAAAACACAAATTACATCAGCCATCAAAGAGAGGACATCAGCACAGATCTTACAGTCACTAAAAGAATAATAAGGGGCTATTATGAGCCACTTCATGCTGATATATGGGGTGTTCAGATTTATTTAAAGATAAAAATTACCCAATCAGACACCAGAAAAAAAAATAGAAATCTTCTTAGTCCAATCTTTGTTATAGAAATTCGATTTATAATTCCTCCAAGAAAATTCCAGGCTTTGCTCGTCAATTTTACTAATCCACTGCAGAAGAAATAATATTAATCATGTCCAAAATTACTCAGAAAACAGAGGAGGAAACTTTGCCCAAATACTTATGTGAGACCAGTATTACCTGATATCAGAATAAGACAAAGAAAACTATAGACTAACACCCTTCATTTATATAGACTCAAAAATCCTTCACAGAATTTTAGTAAATTAAATCCAGAAATACATAAGTTTATTCAATGACCAAGTAAATTATCCCAGGAATGTAAGAAGGGTTTAACATACAAAAATCAATAAATGTAACTTTCCACATTAACAAAGGAGAAAACCATATCATTTCAGATGCAAAAAAAGCATTGAACAAAATTGAATATAAACTCTCAGCAAAGTAGGGATGTAAGAGAACTTCAGCTTGATAAAGGGCATTCTCAAAAAGCTTATAGAAACATTATACTTACTGATAAAGGAACAGATACGTCCCTTCTAAGATAATGAGTAAGGCAAGGATATACACTCTTGCCAGTGTCTTTATACAAGTAATGACCAATACAAAAATGAAATAAAATAGTCCATTCACAACAGCATCAGAATTGTAAAGTAGTTATTGATAAATTTAGCAGAACACACGCAAAATTATACTCTGAAAGTTATAGAAGATTACTAAGGGAAATTAAAGAAAGCCTAAATGAGGAGCTAAACCATAGTGTTTCGGGAAACAGACATTGACATAGACAGAAATGCAAGCATAATAGAGTCTAGTAGAGGACCCACATATACAGTCAGTTCTCAGTACTCATGGTATTTATGTTCTATATTGCCATGAATTCTGAATTCCAAAATATAAACCTAGGGGGAATAACAATAAAAGGTTCCCACAAGCCTCTCTGGTCACAACATTTTCATCAACCCATCAATACACAACCTTGATTTATGTGTGTTTCTGTTTAAAGGCACCTTATTTAATATATATTGTTGGTTCATTAGCATTGAACTCATGGTCAACACTCTAACTCAGACCTGAATGAAGCTCATCTCCATAAGACACATCACAGCTTTCTTGTGATGTACTTTTCTTAGGAGCACCGGGCAGCACTTCAGCACTATGCTTGGGGGCTATAAACAGTGAAATCACCGACAAAAAGTACAGAAATGCGAACACTATCGCACTGCATATACTGTGATAAGTACACTTGTTTATAGTATGAGAGCTGAAAGAAGATGGCAAAGCATCGTCGCCTTGTTGGACCTCAGTGGGAACATGCACATTAAGCATTTCAGTTGTTCATCATTCTGGGCAAGTTCATGAAAGACCACTATGATATTGTGATTTATAATAAGAAATATATATTGGGTCTTTGTCTCTGTTGCTGGCCTGCCACTCGTCAAACCCTTAGGATTTCCTGGGTGATAAGAGAGATAAAGATTTCTCTTGTTTTTCATAACAGACCTCTTTCAACCATGCCTGAGTTTATATTAATGAGGTGATTTTTGCTGAAGCCCCTAAATAATCTAAAGATGGAGGCTAGTTGCCAGTAGAACCAACCATATGATTAGAAGGTTGGAACTTTCAGCCTTACCTCCTGACCACCAGGGAGGGGCAAGGGGCTAAAAGTTGAATTAATCACCAACGGCCAATGGTTTAATCGATCATGCCTACAGAATGAAGCCTCCAGAAAACCCCAAAAGAATGGGGTTCAGGGAGCTTCCAGGTTGGAGAGCAAGAACTCATTCCTGGGCTTCCCTGGTGGCGCAGTGGTTGAGAGTCCACCTGCCAATGCAGGGGACACGGGT
>NW_006770172.1:0-1357 GCF_000442215.2 Lipotes vexillifer
ATATTAAGACAGGTGGTATTTGTTTACCAGCTCCTGGATTTTCCTTTTTCCATGTATTAAAATTTCTATATATGGCATAGGGAATATAGTCAATAATATTTTAATAACTTTGTATGGTGAAAGATGATTACTAGACTTATTGTGGTGATCAATTCATAACCCTCTAATTGTAGAGCCACTGGTGTTTAGATACCAATGTATCAATACTTTATTTGTGTTTCTCTTGATTTATTGTTTTATCCTGTGATTCTTTCTCTAACAAATAATTTTGAGAGGTAGAGGATGCCAATTGAGACCCCCTTTTTTTTTGCCATGATTTCCACGATTAAGAATAAAATTCAGTGTTGCTGTATTTAATTGGGAGTGGGGATCTTTCCATCATTTAAAAGGGCATGGAAAATATACTTTGTTTCAGCTGTTAATATTTTTGGCTGTGCTGGAACTGTAAACTCTGTTTCTTGCACAGCATCTCTGGTTTCTGTGCATATTTTTAGTCTGTTTGAGATGAAAACCAAAAAAAAAAACTATTGTTCACATTTACCCATCTATGTACCATTATGATGCTGAGAATTTCTTTGTGTAGATCCAAGTTTCCTCGCAGGGATGAAAATTCTGCTCTGCCTGTCGTATGGTATCCTAACACTGTTTATTTGAATATATTGTATATAGTAGGAGAGTAAATCCAGTCCCAATTACTCCATAAAGGATAGGAGTGTAAATAATCACACTCTTTATTAAAAAGTAGATATCAGTATAAAATACATAATTTGGGTTTTTTACATGCTGAAGTCATTAATAATCAAAAGATATTTCAGACATAAATGGAAAATTGTGATAAATATAACACTGAGTCTATACTTATTCTAATTAATTTTCATAAGCACTGATGTTATTATTAGATAATGACTTCTAAGCTATATTATCACTAGAGACAAAAAAGGCAAAAGATAAATTCAAGATTAATTATCTCTTCTTCTTAAGCTTTAAATAAGGGAAAAAAGGTCCTCACAATGTTATTTCCTTTTTTCTTTTTTTAGCAGAATTACTTTATAAAGTCCTAGCTAAGTCTTAGGTATCATCATTTCTAGCCACACTGACAAGAGTATTGAAATATTAAATAGACTTGTAGCAGTTAAAATCAGCTATATGATTTGTAATAATTTTGTGATTTTTATTTTTCTTCGTCTTCTATACTACACTGGTCATTCAGTGCAGTTCCTAAGATCACCATACAAATTTAGTTTATAATAGCTTGAACAATTTAAATCAATTCTCAAAATTAATCAGTTTAAAATTTTGACCTTTTCATTTACTAACCTTATATTAGTGACTGAATTGATTATTTCACCAACTTACT
>NW_006770173.1:0-4405 GCF_000442215.2 Lipotes vexillifer
CGAACCTGTGTCCCCTGCAATGGCAGGCGGACTCTCAACCACTGCGCCACCAGGGAAGCCCCCTCTCCTGTACTTTTGCCCTCGGGAAGCCCCTCTAGAGTGTGAGCAGGCAGTGCTCCTCCCACACCTCATTCTTCCTGAGGCCATTGCTTCCCTGCAGGATCTTTGTGTTCCGGCTGCCATTCTCCCACACATCGCACCCCCGGGAGATGGGACGTGGTCCAGGCACTTTTCCTTACCCTCCGCCATTGTGGAAGGAGCAGTCCTCCTTTGCTGTTTGTCTCCTGACAGTAGCAGCTTCTCCTATCCCTGACTGCACTCTTCTATTAGTCATGATAATAGTAGCTAGTGTATACTGTGTCAGACACTGTTCCTAGTGCTTGTTGTATACTAACTCATTCAATTCTCCAAGAGACTACAAGATAAGTGTACCCATTTTACATATGGGGAAATTGAGGCCCTGAACAGTCAAGTAATGTTACTGAGTTCAAGCTCTTCTTGCTTGCTGCATGTCAACAGAGACCAATAGAGAGACGAGTTACTGGGGCAAAAAATAGCAACTTTATTGGGAAAGCCAGCAGACCAAGAAGATGGTGGACTAGTGTCCCAAAGAACCACCTTACCTGAGTTAGAATTCAGGCTTCTTTTGTACTAAAAGGGAAGGGGGTGTGACTGGTTGTTGCAGACTTCTTGGTGTCAGAATCCTTTGTTCTTGCAGCTGTCAACATAGGTCAGGTCAGGATGTTCCTGTAAATCTACAACAAGACAAATGTTATTCTCTGTTCTGCAACTTTTTATCTCTATATGAATGGAAAAGTGACCTTTAAAGGTCAGAGCCTTGAGTATGCGCTATCCTGTATATTTCAGCCTAGAGGCAGCATTCTTAATTTGTAGCAAAAGCAATAGAATGCGAAGGTTAAAGTAAAATAAACAGATCCAATATGGAGTCAGATTTGTTCTTCCTTATTCAGTAACGAGTAAAGATGACCTTATTTAACTGGTAGAGCCAGGATTAAAATCTAAGCCTTCTGTTGAGCAACAGATCTCTAGAGCTTTTTTTCATCTTGTAAAGCTGGAATTCTACATCCATTGAAAAACAATACCCCATTTCCTCCTCCCCACCCCCATCCCTAGTAACCACATTCTCCTATGTGTTTCTATGTGCTGGATTACTTTAGATACCTCAGGTAAGTGGAATCATGTAGTGTTTGTCTTTTTGTGACTGGCTTATTTCACTTAGCATAATGTCCTCAAGGTTGTAACAAGTGACAGGATTTCCTTCTTTTTAAAGTCTGAATAATATTCCACTGTGTGTATATACCACATTTTCTTATCCACCTATCTGTCAATGGACACTCAGGTTGCTTCCACTTCTTGGCTATTGTGAATAATGCTGCAGTGAACATGGGTATGGAGATATCTCTTTGAGATTCTATTTCCTAGTTTTTTAGGATAAATACCCAGAAGTTGGAAGGATGTTTCCTTTTCTTTTTCAGTTTTTCTTTCCTGTCATTCCCTCTTTAACCCTCTTTGCTCCATTGCCTGCCCTTTATAATCCTCTTTTATCTGTGTTGCCAAATCCAGCGTCATGTGTCCACCTTATGTTACCTGACCTTTCCATGGCATTTAGGGCTGTTTACCCCTTCCTTGCCCTTGTGTCTGGTTTTACATCCACCTTCCTAATCATCTTCTTAGCCTCTTTTACTGGCTTCCACACTTCTGCCTGCCCTTCAAACTTGGTACAGGACTTTGTTCCAAACAAACCTCTCAGCTCACACTTGGTATCCGGCCAGGGTGAACTCATCCAGTCTCTTCTGGTGGAATTCAGATCTGTTTGCTCCTCAGACACCTAGAACTCCACATGTCCAACTCTGACCCTCCTATCCCCCACCCCCCACTAAACATACACCCCCAAGGCTGCTCCTTCCTGGTTCTTCCTCTCTTGATCCACACTGCCTCAACCATCATGCTCATTCCCAGCAACATTCGGGGAGTGAGTCGAGAGGATTACCTCTTTTTTATGCCCATATCTAATCATTCACTTGGTGTTATCAACTCTATTTCCTAAATATCTCTCAAGTTAGTCCATTTTCTTCATCCTTATGGCCATTGGTCTAATTCAGACCTGTGTTCTTTTACCTACTGAGAAGTCTCTTAATTGGCATCTGAAGGTGTTTTTGTATACTTAATATCATTATGTGAATAAAATGGAGGAGGCAAAATCTCCCATGTAATTTTTAAGGTGACAACCTGAGTAGTGCTTTCAAGAAATCTCACGTAAATGGAATTCAGTAGGTATTTTCCCAGCACGTACTTTTTGCCTCACACCAGGCTGGGCTCGGGGAATGCCAAGATCAAGCAGAAAGTCTTTTCCCCAAGGGCGTCACAGACTGATGGAGGGGCTTATGAATATAAATGCTTATGAAATCAATGCATTTTATTGTGGCTGATGCCACACAAAACACTGGATATCTGCCCTGAGGAATTTTGGTGTTTCCCTGCACTGTCAGAGAATTATTAGATTAGACACAGAAATCTCAGATGGGTCACCGAATGAGGAAAAGCAAACCTGCCCAAACCATTTCATCAGATAGTCGTGCCTTACCTGACATGCCCTACTTGAGGGAAATGATGAACTTTGTTTTTTTTCAGAGCAAATATTCTTTTCATTACATGACTAATGAAATTGAGGTTTATAAGGAAGTTGTTGTATTTCTTTGCATGATTTCTAAGGCTCTTTAAAATAGTTTTGCCAGTGAATAAACACTGCTTACGCTAAGTGCAAAAGTTGTCATGGTTCAAGGGAATCTGGTTTTCAGAAGGCTGAAAAGTGCACTGAACTCGGGGCCAAGGAAGAGATTCAAGGAGTAGCCAAACAGTTGGCGTTTGTCTGTACTTCCTTCTTTCTTTCAAAAAAAAATTTTTTTTTCTTTTTAGCTTCTGTCTTAGGACACATGTTGTCTCTCACTTTAAGTAGTCCAACATTTAATGAGTCCGATCACTAGTTGAGGTTTGGGGGCTCCTAATGAATGGAACGCTCACTTATATAATATTTTCAATTCCTAAGCTAGTGGGTGGAAGAACGAGGCCCTGCAACGCTGAGGTCGCACCAGCTGGATGTGTGACCTGAAGCAGGCGCTGAGTAATTGCTAAGCTCACTGCATCTTGTCTCTTTCCTCTCTGCCTTCTAGGATGGCAGTGCTCCCTATGGGGCCAGGTATGTGGGCTCCATGGTGGCTGACGTGCACCGCACCCTCGTCTATGGAGGGATCTTCCTGTACCCAGCAAACCAGAAAAATCCCAAGGGCAAGGTAACTCTCCTTTGTCTGCTGGCTGAACCCGTCCAGGGAACCAGTCAGAATTCGCTTTCTCATCATGCCTGCTTTTTGGCTACTGCCCTGTCCTTGGCATGTCTGTCTGCGAGTGGGCAGGGGGAAGAGAAACGAAGTCTCTATCCCATTAGTGAATTCTGAGGCTGTGGTAGAAGGTGTGGAGAAGGAGGTGGCTGAGTTGTTGCTATTGGTGATTGTCACTGGCCTTCACTTCCGCGGGCCTCACGCCCCTCAATTCACTGTGAGTCAGCTGTGTTCATCTCCCACCTTCCCAATGCCGTGTCTGTCTTTTAGCTTCATCAGCAACTGATTTTACATCATAGACCCTTTTGAGAATTTAATGAAACTTATGGACCCACTTCCCAGAAGAAAATTACACGTAAACGTACACATTACATATGTTTTCAGGGGGTTCACGATGATCTGAGGTCTACCCAAAAATTCCCTAGAGAGTTCCCAAAGTCCAGACTAAACAGTTCTGCTCAGAACATATTCAATATTTCTGGAAAGGTAGTTCGTGAAATGTCTCACTGCAACTTTATGATCCCAATGCATCTGTTTCGAATAGACACCGCCATGGAAAGGTGTCTGATTTTTAGCCAGTCACAGAATCGTAGGTAAGTAGACAAATCCAGACAAAGGCCTGTCGTATTCTCTGACACACTAACAAGTAGCCACATGTATATATGTCTCTCAGCATGGGCGACCTGAATTATTGGAATGCCAGATTCAAAGCCACAGTAAGAAGTCTAACACAGCACATGAGACCAGAGAGATTTTAATATGCAGATTGGTATGTCAGACATTTTTTTTTCACGTGAGTGTTTAGCTCACCTATACTAGCTGGTTGAACTAAGAGTCACAGATAAATCTGCACAAAAGGTACTGGAGGAAAGAAAAGTGTTATGGAATATTAAGTGAGATAGAGTAGATATGGAAATTCTTTTTTTTGGCGGCGCTGCACAGCATGCAGGATCTTAGTTCCTCGACCAGGAATTGAACCCACGGCTCCTGCAGTGGAAGCGTGGAGTCTTAACCACTGTACCACCAGGGAAGTCCCCAATTTTTTTTTT
>NW_006770174.1:0-470 GCF_000442215.2 Lipotes vexillifer
CGTAAGTGCTGCAAATTGACGATCCATTTTTTCCTTTCGTGGGTATTTAACTTGTACAGTGGAAGAGGTTCGTGTAAACAGGGCAGCCCCAAACTTTGGGGTGGCTCTGACTTTTTGATTTCTGTTTCCCTAAGCCTAGTGCCCGAGGCTATGTACCTTGTTTTTTCGATGTTTCAGGAAATACCATACGTTTCTCCAGGGTGGCTGTTGGCAATTTACATCCCGCCCATCAGCGTAAGAACTCTCCCTGTTCTCCCTGGCCTGTCCTGCCTTTCTGGATTTTACACTTTTTTCAGATGGCCTTTTTGACCGGGGGGAAATGAGGGTTCATTGTAGTGTAGATTTCTGTTGCAAGCTTGCTTGGTTGGTCAAAAAGGGCGTATGCGTTCTTTCCTGAATATATTCAAGAAAAAACGCAAACGCCCTTTTTGGCCAAGGGCATCCTGGTCGGCATTCTGCCTATTTTCATA
>NW_006770175.1:0-12454 GCF_000442215.2 Lipotes vexillifer
TAGCCAAGACATGGAAACAACCTAAATGTCCATTGACAGAGGAATGGATAAAGAAGATGTGGTGCATATATAGAATGGAATATTACTCAGCCACATAAAAAGAATGAAATAATGCCATTTTCCGACACAGGGATTGACCTAGAGACTGTCATACTGAGTAAAGTAAGTCAGACAGAGAAAGAGAAATATCATATGATATCACTTATATGTAGAATCTAAAAAGAAATGATAAAAAATGAACGTATTTACAAAACAGAAACAGACTTAGAGAATGAACTTATGATTACTGGGGTGGAAGGGTGGAGGGAAGGGATAGTTAGGGAGTTTGGGACTTACACGTACACACTGCTATATTTACAAAGGATAACCAACAAGGACATACTGTATAGTACAGGGAAGTCCGCTCAATGTTATGTGGCAGCCTGGATGGGATGGGAGTCTGGGGGAGAATGGATACATGTTTATGTATGGCTGTGTCACTTTGCTGTGCACCTGAAACTATCACAACATTGTTAATCAACTCTACTCCAATATAAAATAAAAAATAAAAAATAAATAAAAACCATGAGAATCATTATTAAAAAAGAAAAACAAAAAACAAAAAAAATGTGCTCTTCCCTGAGTGAGAAAAGTCACTGAATGTCTGGACCTAAACAGAGCTTGCTATTCTAGAGGAGAAAGACACCTGTCTTTAGTATACCCTGCTTTGCCTTAGGTCACAATCTATGCAGATCTATGCCCAGGCTTTCGGAGGTACTATCTTTTAAGATAGGAACAAAGAGGGAAAGCAGACATGCAGATGGGCCATTTGCTGCTGCCAGTAGTTAGAAATAAAGTTAGCAAACACCCACATTCAGAAGTCATCAGAAAATTTTCCTATTTTACTCAATTCCTATCACCTTTTAGTAGAATTTTCCTAATGCTTAGTATGCCTCACACACACTAGGAATGGATGTATGGATGTATGGATGAATGGATGAAACAGATGGCTGAATATATGGATGACTGAATGAAGGCTTAAGCTCTTGAAAAGCATCTTTCATCTGTAGTTACCTACTTACTGTGGTTTATTAAATAAACAAGAGGTTTAAAAACTACCCACAAAACTTTACAATCTCCCTCCAACACACTCTACAATATAAAGCTGCAGCCAATTACTTCTCACCTAGCATTGAGCCTCTGACGGAATTTCCCTCAACCATTCTGAATAAAAATCAAGGTACCTCCTGCATGTATAAAAATTGCAGCGAGAAGGTAGGGGGGCCAGAAATGAACCATATATAGGTAATGAAGAACTATCTTCTTCAATCAGTCCTAACAGAGATTTGTATTTATTGCTTGTTATAAAAACTTTATTACCCTTTTTATAACTCTAGCTGTCTAGGGTTTGATTTAACCAGAAAACATGCCAGTAATTTGCTCTTCACTACGTACATATTTTCGAGATGTAGAGTTACGGTCGTGACTTTGCTGTTCTTTTGGTACATGAATCAGTACTTCAGAATGAAAAGTGCAGGTTAGACACTAGATATTGAGATATTCTGTCAGGCAAGACCATGTGTTTTTGGATTAATTTTAGATAGCTTGCCCTGGGAAACTTATCTAAAAGTTGAATATGAAGTATATTGAAATTTTATGCAAAATTACCATAAGTTACAGAAGTCATATGGGATATGTTGCCTATTTAAATAAAAATTGTGTGTCATATAGATGTTGATTTTGCTGCATAATTGGAGAAATTTACATTAGTGATTCTCATGTAGACATCCATACAACAAAAATTCCATCTATCCTTCCTTCTTTTAGTTATTCATATCATATATCTTCCTGAGGCCTGAGTCCTCTGGAGATTTCACTTTCATTTTGATTTAGTAATAATAGTAAGGTGTATGTTTTATTGGGTGCTACTGTGTATTTTATCCCCAAATGATGTCTCAATTTATGTTATTCTAGGGAAACATTAATTATTTATAATTATGAGATTAGATTCACTCTGAGAGAAGCAATTAGAACATTTAAATGTAATAGAAAAATAAGAATTACATGTAATAGAAAAATAAGCTCTACTTCAGGTTTCTCTGCCCAATTTTATCTAAAACTGAGAAGATTCTAACAAAAACTTTCCTATCCCCCAAAACGTCCATTAGCCCAAATGTGATTAAATTAGCTGTGTGCTTAGTGAATGTGCTGCTGCTTGGGAAACCATCTGGGGTCTGGAGAGGAGACTAATGGGAAACTATAAAGCTCTTGGAATAAACAGGAATGTAAATCATTCATGGGTTTAGCTAGCCCTAACCCCAAGAATGTACAGGCTTGGGAAAGTATTATTCAAACAATATTTTTTTCCAGTCTGCTCTTCAGAGAAAACAGCTGGTTTGGATTAAAAGAAATGGATTTCAAAAATAACTAAATAGAAAAGTTTTGAGCACCTTACCAGATTCAGGTAAGAGAGAGGAGAAAGGAATGCATTTCACCACGTCCTTTTATTTCTTTTCCTTTTCCTTTTCTGGAGGAAAGGGGATAGGAAAAATATTACTTAGGTTGCTTTAGCTATTGAATTACAGGGTTTTATTACAATAATATATGACAGATTTATAAGACCCTACTGAATGATAAAGCTACACTTCTCTTATCCAACCATTCTGAAATCATGGTCCATATAGAAAAAGCATACAAAAGAAGTAATTTGATAAGATTATGCCAAAATACCAATTTGCACCTAAGTAGTTCTCATTTATTTATTACATGCTGAATCCATCTGAAAGTATTGCATCAAGTAACAGGCTTTTCCTAAAGCCCCAGTTTGTCACCCTTTATGCAGTGAATGGCTAGAAATGCCAACAAGTGAACAGTGCTAACAGTTTAAAGTGTGTTTGCACAAGTTTAAAACTCAGGTAAAGGTAGAGGAGTCAAGATGTTGGAATAGGAGGATGTGGAATTTGTCCCTTCTCACAAGTTCATCAAAAACACATCTACAAATGGAACAATTCCCACAGAGCTCCTGCTGATCAGTAGAGCTGGACTTTGGATACCTAAAAGAATGAAAGAGAGAAGAAAAAAGAGAAAAATAAAAGAGGAATCAAAAAAGAGACCAACAAACCTGGCAGGAAGCTGAAGGTGAGGAGAGATCCCTACATTAAGAAAGACTCCTTTACAGAGGGGAAATCAGCTGGGACAGAAGAGGAAATTTGGCGGATCAAAGGAGAATGCAGCAGATGGTCTGTGGAAGGTAGAACAAAGTAAAAACTGCATGCATGATCTACAAGACAGCTCTGCATTTTCCAGCCTGAACTGTGTGTTGCCTGTTGTGAAGGGGAGCTGGGTGCTGAAAAGAGGGATTTGGAGTACAGACTCAGGGAGAGGACAGCTCTTGGCTGTGAAAAGATAGCGTGAATGGACAGGAGCAAGGGATGACACAACTGGGAAAGTCTGTGGAAAAAGTCTTAGACGTAATAGCAAGGTGTCATTGTCCAGTGATGTGCAAGGGGTGGAGCCACCATTATAAGCCCCTTCCCCACCCGTCAGCTTCTTCAGCCTCTGTGGGCATTGAGAGGGGTTCCCACCTGAGTGGGCCCACCCACCCCTCCAGTCAGGTTTGCCTCCACCTGTGTAGGCTCCAGGGACTTGAGTGCTGCTCAACCCAAAACCTCGTTGGGAATCAGCCCAAGGCTTCCCTAATTTGGACAAGAGTCTACCAAAGCTGGCAGGGTCAGAGGGCTAAAGTGTGGGGTTGGAAAAACAGACCCAGGGAGAGAAACGCAGTTGGCTGTGCAGATACAGTAGAAGGGATGGGAGTGAGGGGAAACATGGCCAGGATGCCCCTAGAGGAAGTGGGGTCTGCCAGGGAAGTGAGATGCCATTGTTGAGAAGTGCATGGGGGATGGGGCTCATAGCAGTCCCATACACTAGCTCCTGCTGCTGCAGGTACTGGGAGTACCCATGTGTGCTCCAAGCAGCCACTGATTTTGCTCCCACTCACCTGGGCAAGGATCAGACAACTGAGGGTGGCACACACTCAGAGGAGGGGTTAAAACCAAACTTGAGCCCGAGGGGCAGTGCAACTAAGGAAGAGAAATACAAATCTTTTTATGCAGCAGCACAAGCTGTGAATTAAATCCCCAAGATTGGCTAGGTAAATCCTGTTTGTGGAATACCTGAATAGACAGCAAGTGTTTCAACATCTGAGACCAGTCTAGCTTTCACAGCATTGGACATTGTGGGCAAATACACATGGGAATTGGGCCAGATCAGAATCTGAGCTGGCCCCAGAGTGGCCACAGCAGGTCCACAGACCTACCTAGAGGTGTTGGAATGCCTCCTGGGAGGTGGCCAAAGGAAAATATTCTTATTACTACTATACTTTGTTTTACTGTTTTATTTTGTTCAGTTGTTGGTGTTGTTGCTTTTATTATTTTTTATCTTTTACTTTCTATTTTTTACTTTTTTATTTTTTATCTTATGTTATTTTCTTAATATACATAAAGTTTTTATATTTATATTCTTCCTTTTTTGTTGCTCTGTGGCTTTAGTCTTGTCTTTGTTCTTCATTTTATATATTTTTCCCTTTTTCTTTTTTAAAATTGTTTTTAGGTGTATATTCTATGTTTTATTCACCTGTTATTGTTGTTGATGTTGTTTGCTTGCCCCCATTTCTGTATTATTTTTCATTCTTTGTTTACATTAGTATAATCCTTATCAACTGTTCTCATATGAGAATCCTCTTGTTTGGTTGTCTGTTCCCTTGCTTTTGGTTTCTTTTCTCTCTCTCTCTCTCTCTCTCTCTCTCTCTCTCTCTCTCTCTCTGTGTGTGTGTGTGTGTGTGTGTGTGTGTGTGTGTGTGGTGTTGCTGTTGCTGCTATTTGTTTGCTTCCATTCTTGTTATTTGCCCTGAGCTTTGTTTGTCTGTTTTTTCGTTTTGTTTTCTTGTTTTTTTGTTTTGTTTTGTTTTTCTTTTTTATTTTCTTTTCTATATTTCTATTGGGCCACACTGTGCAGCTTTAGGGCTCTTGGTTCCCCAACTGGGATTTGGCCTGGGCCCCCAGATGGAAAAATAGACTCCAGGAGGCTGAAACATAGAGAATTCCTAGACCCAGGGAATATTAATCAACATGTGCATTCCTGAAGGTATCCATATCAACACCAAGCCTGAGAAAATATTTGAAAGATTATAGCTGAAAATTTCCCCAACATGGAAAAAGAAATATTCAAATAAGTCCAGGAAGTGCAGAGAGTTCCATACAGGATAAACACAAGGAGGAACACACCAAGACACATATAAATCAAACTAACAAAAATTAAATACAAAGAAAAAATATTAAAAGCAGCAAGGGAAAAGCAACATATAACCTACAAGGGAATCCCCATAAGGTTATCAGCTGATTTTTCAGCAGAAACTTTGCAGGCCAGAAGGGATGGCAGGACATATTTAAAGTGTAGAAAGGGAAAAACCTAAACCAAGATTACTCTACACAGTGAGGATCTCATTCAGAACTGATGGAGAAATCAAAAGCTTTACAGACAGGCTAAAGCTAAGAGAATTCAGCACCACCAAACCAGCATTACAATGAATGCTAAAGGAACTTCTCTAGGTGGGAAACACAAGAAAAGAAAAAGACCTACAATGTGTGTGTGTGTGTGTGTGTGTGTGATGAATTGGGATATTGGGATTGACATATATAAACTAATATGTGTAAAATGGATAACTAAAAAGAGTCTCTGTATAAAAAAATAAATAAAATTCAAAAGTAAACATTTGGACTTCCCTGGTGGCGCAGTGGTTGGGAGTCCGCCTGCCAATGCGGGGGATGCGGGTTCGTGCCCCGGTCTGGGAGGATCCCACATGCCGCGGAGCGGCTGGGCCCGTGGGCCATGGCCGCTGGGCCTGCGCGTCCAGAGCCTGTGCTCCACAGCGGGAGAGGCCACAACGGTGAGAGGCCCGCATATCGCAAAAAAAAAAGTAAACATTTAAAAAAAAGACCTACAAGAACAAACCCAAAAGAATCAAGAAAATGATAATAGGAACATACATATCTATAATTACCTTAAATTTAAATGAATTAAATGCTCCAACAAAAGACAGTCTGGCTGAATGGATACAAAAATAAGACCCATATATATGCAGTCTATAAGAGACCCACTTCAGACCTAGGGACACATACAGACTGACAGTGAGGGGATGGAAAAAGATATACCATGCAAATCGGTATCAAAAGAAACTGGAGTAGCAATACTCATATCAGACAAGATAAATTTTAAAATAAAGACTATTACAAGAGACAAGGAAGGACACACATAATGATCAAAGGATCAATCCAAGAAGAAGATATAGCAATTGTAAATATCTACACACCCAACATAGGCACACCTCAATACGTAAGACAAGTGAAAAGAGAAATCAACAGTAACACAAAAATAGTGGGGGACTTCACCACCCCACTTACACCAATGGACCGATCATCCAAATAGAAAATAAATAAGGAAACACAAGCTTTAAATGACACATTAGACCAGATGTACCTAATTGATATTTAGAGGATATTCCACCTGAAAATGGGAGAATACACTTTCTTCTCAAGTGCTCATGGAACATTCTCCAGGATAGATCACATCTTGGGTCACAAGTCAAGCCCCAGTAAATTTAAGAAAATTTAAATCATATCAAGCATATTTTCTGACCACAATGCTATGAGAGTAGAAATCAATTTTAGGAATAAAAGTGAAAAGCATACAAATACATGGAGGCTAAACAATATGCTACTAAATAACCAAGACATCACTGACGATAATAAAGAGGAAATTTAAAAATACATAGAAACAAATGACAATGAAAACCCAACCACCTAAAACCTATGGGATGCAGCAAAAGCAGTTCTAAGAGGGAAGTTTATAGCAATACGATCCTACCTCAAGAAATAAGAAAAATCTCAAATAAAAATCTTAATCTTACACCTAAAGAAACTAGAGAAAGGAGAACAAACAAAACTGAAAGTTAGTAGAAAGAAAGAAATTGTAATGATCAGAATAGAAATAAATGAAACAGAAATGAAGAAATCAATAGCAAAGATCAATAAATCTAAAACATGGTTCTTTGAGAAGATAAAAAAAAATTGATAAACCTTAAGCAGGCTCATCAAGAAAAAAAGGGAGAAGACTTAAATCAATAAAATTAGGAATGAAAACAGAGAAGTTACAACTGACACCACAGAAATACAAAGGATAATAAGACAGTACTACAAGCAACTATACAATAATAAAATGGACAAATTCTTAGAAAAGTACAATTGTCCATAGAAGAAGTAGAAAATATGAACAGACAATTCACACAGATGAAATTGAAACTGTGTTTATTTAAAAATCTTCAAACAAACAAAAGTCCAGGACCAGAAGACTTCACAGGTGAATTGTATCAAACATTTAGAGAAGAGCTAACACCTATTTTTCTCAAACTCTTCCAAAAATTTGCAGAGGAAGGAACATTCCCAAACTCATTCCACAAGGTCACCATCACCCTGATACCAAAACCAGACAAAGATAACACAAAGAAATAAAACTACAGGCCAATATCACTGATGAACATAGATGCAAAAATCCTCAACAAAATACCAGCAAACAGAATCCAACAACACATTAAAATGATCATAACCATGGTCAAGTGGGATTTACCCCAGGGATGCAAGTATTCTTCAATATGTGCAAATCAATCAATGTGATACACCATATTAACAAATTAAAGAATAAAAACCGTATAATCAGCTCAATAGATGCAGAAAAAGCTTTCAACAACATTCAACACCATTTATGATAAAACTCTCCAGAAACTGGGTAAAGAGAGAACCTACCTCAACATAATAAAGGTCATATATGACCAACCCACAGCCAACATCATTCTCAAAGGTGAAAACATGTAAACAGTTCCTCTATGGTTAGGAACAAGACAAAGGTGTCCACTCTCTCCACTATTATTCAACATAGTTTTGGAAGTTATAGCCACAGCAATCAGAGGAGAAAAAGAAATAAAAGGAATCCAAATTGGAAACGAAGAAGTAAAACTGTCACTGTTTGCAAATGACATGATCCTATACATAGAAAATCCTAAAGATGGCAGCAGGAAACTCCTAGAACTAATTAATGAACTTGGTAATGTTGCAAGATACAAAATTAACACACAAATCTCTCTTTCATTCCTATACACTAACAACGAAAGATCAGAAAGAGAAATTAAGGAAACAATCCCATTTACCATTATAACAAAAAGAATAAAATATCTAGGAACAAACCTACCTAAGGAGGCAAAAACCCTGTACTCAGAAAACTATAAACCACTGAAAAATGAAATCAAAGATGACATAAACAGATGGAGAGATATACCATGTTCTCAGATTCGAAGAATCAATAATGTGAAAATGACAATACTACCCAAAGCAATCTACAGGCTCAATGCAATCCCTATCAAATTACCAATGGCATTTTTCACAGAACTAGAACAAAATACTTTATAATTTGTATGGAAACACAAAACGCCCTGAGTAACTAAAGCAATCTTGAGGAAAAAAATGGAGCTGGAGGAAGCAGGATCCCTGACTTCAGACTATACTACAAATCTACAGTAATCAAGACAGTATGATACTGGCACAAAAACACAAGTATAGATCAATGTAACAGGATAGAAAGCCCAGAGATAAATCCACATACCTGTGGTCACCTAATCTATGACAAAGTAGGCAAAAATACATTGGAGAAAGGACAGCCTCTTCAATAAGTGGTGCTGGAAAAACTGGACAGCTACATGTAAAAGAATGAAATTAGAACACTCCCTAACACCATACACCAAAATAAACTCAAAGTATATTTGAGACCTAAATGTAAGACCAGACACTATAAAACTCTTAGAGGAAAACATAGGCAGAACACTCTTTGACATAAATCACAGCAAGATCTTTTTTGACCCATCTCCTATAGTAATGAAAATTGAAACAAAAATAAACAAATCAGACCTAATAAAAGCTTTTGCACAGCAAAGGAAACCATAAACAGATGAAAAGACAGTCCTCAGAATGGGAGAAAATATTTTCAAATGAGGCAACTGACAAAATATTAATCTCCAAAATATACATGCTGCTCATACAGCTCAATATCAAATAAACAACCTAATCAAAAAATGGGCAGAAGACCTAAATAGACATTTCTCCAAAGAAGATATACAGATGGCCAACCAACACATGAAAAGATGCTCAACATCTCTAATTATTAGAGAAATGCAAGTCAAAACTACAATGAGGTATCACCTCACAGCAATCAGAATGGCCATCATCAAAAAATCTACAAACAATAAATGCTTGAGAGGACGTCAAGAATAGGGAACCCTCATACACTCTTGGTGGGAATATAAATTGATGATAAAGCCACTATGGAAAACAGTATGGGAGTTCCTGAAAAAACTACAAATAGAACTACCATATGACCCAACAATCCCAATACTGGGCATATACCCAGACAAAACCATAATTCAAAAAAAGACATGCACCTCAACGTTCATAGCAGCACTATTTACAATAGCCAGGACATGGAAGCAACCTAAATGTCCATCGACAGATGAATGGATAAAGAAGTTGTATATATCTATACAATGAGATATTAGCCATAAAAAAGAATGAAATTGGGTAATTTTTAGAGATGTGGATGAACCTAGTGTGTGTCATACAGAGTGTAGTAAGTCAGAAAGAGAAATGCAAATATTGTATAATAACGGATATATGTGGAATCTAGAAAAATGGTATAAATGATCTTATTTGCAAAGCAGCAATAGAGACACAGATGTAAAGAACAAATGTATGGATGCCAAGGTTAAAGGGGTGGGGTAGAAGGTATTCGGAGACTGGGATTGACACATATACATTATTGATACTATGTATAAAATAGACAAATGTTGGGAATACACTGTATAGCACAGGGAACTCTACCCAATGCACTGTAGTAACCTAAATATGAGGCAATTCCAAAAGGGAAGGGATATCTGTATGCATATGGCTGATTCATTTTGTTGTGCAGTGGAGGCTAACACAACATTGCTCCAATAAAAATTAATAATAAAAGGAAAGACAAAAATTAAAAATTAAATAAAGCTCAGTTAAGAGTGAAGGAGGTAAAAGGTGGTAAGGCAAAAACATCTGCTCTAACAACTTGGAAGAATTTATAACAACTGCCAAGATTCAATTCCTCTACACCTTCAAATGCCTTTAGGCAATACCATAGTTACAGCTCATTGTGTTTGGAATGTAAGGAGGTTGTTTTTAGACGGTTTTTCCAAAGCAGGGGTAATACCATATTCTTGTATTCCTGAAACTGAGAAGTAGTGGAATTTCAGAATCTGGACACTGTATATAGCTCTGGTATCTTTTAAAGCCTGACTTTTCAGGCATTCAGAGCTACATTGTTAATAGCACTTCCTCTCTTCTGCTTTCACAAGTTACTGGGACTGATGTTCGTGGAAAGAGACACCTTGTTAAATTCAATGTAGCTGCAGCTGTAGCTCTTCATAAAACTGCAAATAGATTGTATGGTGATAATCTGAAATATTTTGAAAGAAGTAAAGCTCCTACTATGTCTACAACTTTTTAATCAGTTTAACAGGGGTTCCAGTGAATAAATTTTAAAATGGCGAGAACATTTCTTTTCTCCATGGCACCCAAAACACATCCCACTTCCACTGCTCTGCAACTAACAAAAAGAGCTTTGGGATTTCAGATTTAAGCACTGGATTTACAATGCACTGATGTTTGTTACACTCATTAGTGTCAAAGCTGTGTGGTTTAATATACAATGGTATAATATTTAATTTTATGAATACTGTTGACATTTTGCTTCCAAAAATAGCATGATAGGTGAGTCCTTGCCTGAGAGTGAAGGGAAGCTGAGAGTTGTTTAGAGGTTATTGTCCTTCTCTGAATTAGTAGACATTTTTCAGCTGTTTTCAGTCCTCCTTATGTCTAACAACCCAACAGCATGAACCAAATCTATTTATCAGTCAAATTGCTGATCAAAAACAAACACCAGAAAGAGAAGAAAAAGAACAGTGTGTATGCATCTCTTTGTTGAAAAACTCTGAGGTGAACCTAGAAAATGGATTCTGCCACTGAATAGACAAATATCATATTAAAGGAAATTTTGACTTATACTTACCAGTCAGTAACTATTAAGGCAGTACCTCTTAACTGGTGGTGTACATCAAAATTATCCATTTGACTTTTGAAGCTACATCACCCTTAGTCCCAGCCCCTAGGTTGTGGCCCAGGTGTCTGTTACTTACTCATAGTGATTCTTATGTGCCCCACTATTCATTTGCTTATACTGAGGTTCTGTATACAACAACTGAGATTTTTAGCAACATATTAAACTTAATGTCTTGCCATTACAGTATATTTAAATTAGTTTTATTTCTCTTTTGTGATAAATATCATCCAGACTTCACTCAGTCAAGGATGGGCCAACAAAAATGTTTCAAGTTAAATCTCATGGTCAGGAAGATCTGTCATGGTAAATATCAACAAACAGTTCCAGCACTTAACAGAATGCATAAATAGGGAGACTTTTGAGCAGGATGCATCAGATGGAGCTAGATCAGCACCAAGGACAGCACCAAGTGAACCAGTGAACGTTGGCTTCCAAGGAACTGCTTTGGCTTTTCATTCTAAGCCATTCAAAATTACTGAATCGGGCTTGTCTCTGGTACAGTTCTGCAGACTTTGAATAGTTCTAAATCAGAAGTGTTTATCACACGTGGAGATTTTTAAACCAATTCTCATGTCCCATCTCAGACCCTCTAATGCAGAAGCTCTGGGGCAGAGACAAGGACAAATTTTTTTTTTTTTTTTTTTGAGTTGGAGATGATATTTGTTTACTTATTTATTTATTTATTTTTTTTTTTTTTTAACATCTTTATTGGGGTATAATTGCTTTACAATGGTGTGTTAGTTTCTGCTTTATAACAAAGTGAATCAGTTATACATATACATATGTTCCCATATCTCTTCCCTCTTTGTCCCCCTCCCTCCCCCCCTCCCTATCCCCCCCCTCCAGACAGCCACAAAGAACAGAGCCAGTTTCCCTGTGCCATGCGGCTGCTTCCCACTGGCTATCTACCTTATGTTTCCTAGTATATATATGTCCATGTCTCTCTCTCGCCCTATCACAACTCACCCTACCCCTCCCCATATCTTTAAGTCTGTTCTCCAGTAGGTCTGTGTCTTTATTCCTGTTTTACCCCTAGGTTCTTCATAACATTTTTTTTTTCTTAAATTCCATATATATGTGTTAGCATACAGTATTTGTCCTTCTCTTTCTGACTTACTTCACTCTGTATGACAGACTCTAGATCTATCCACCTCATTACAAATAGCTCAATTTCGTTTCTTTTTATGGCTGAGTAATATTCCATTGTATATATGTGCCACATCTT
>NW_006770175.1:17240-25966 GCF_000442215.2 Lipotes vexillifer
GGGGACTAGTGCCTGTGTTGTGGTGTATGAATGAGCCTAGATCTTGTCTCTCTAGTGGGCAGGTCCACGTCTGGTGGTGTGTTTTGGGGTGTCTGTGGACTTATTATGATTTTAGGCAGCCTCTCTGCTAGTGGGTGGGGTTGTGTTCCTGTTTTGCTATATGGTTGGCATAGGTTGTCCAGCACTGTAGCTTGCTGGTCGTTGAGCGAAGCTGGGTGCTGGTGTTGAGATGGAGATCTCTGGGAGATTTTCGCCGTTTGATATTATGTGGGGCTGGGAGGTCTCTTCTTGACGAGTGTTCTGAAGTTGGCTCTCCCACCTCAGAGGCAGAGTCCTGACTCCTGGCTGGAGCAGCAAGAGCCTTTCATCCACTCGGCTCAGAATAAAAGGGAGAGAAAGTAGAGAGAATTAGTATAAGTAGGAGGAAATAGGAAAGAAAGAAAGAAAGAAAGAAAGAGAGGAGGGAAGGAAGGAAGGAGGGAAGGAAGAAAGAAAGAAAGAAGAAAAGAAAGGAAGAAGGCAAGAAGGAAAGAAAGGAGGGAGGGAGGGAGGAGGGAAGGAAGGAAGGAATGAGGGAAGGAAGGAAAAAATACAGAAAGAAAGAAGATACAGTAAAATAAAATAAAGTATAATAAAGTTATTGAATTAAAAAAATAATTATTTAGAGGAAAAAAAAAAGGGAAGGATAGAACCTTAGGACAAATGGTGGAAGCAAAGTTATAGAGACAAAATCTTACATAGAAGCATACACATATACCCTCACAAAAAGAGGTAAAGTGGAAAAAATCATAAAACTTGCTCTCCAAGTCCACCTCCTCAATTTGGGACGATTCGTTGTCTCAAAAAGGGAAGGAAGGAAGGAAAGATAGAAAGAAGGTAAAGTATAATGGAGTTCTTTAAATTAAAGTTAATTATTAAGAAAAAAATTAAAAAAAAAAAACAATGGACGGCTAGAACGCTGGGACAAATGGTGGAAGCAAACCTATACAGACAAGATCGGATACACATACACAGAAGCAGACCCATACACATTCACAAAACAGAAGCATACACATACACATTCACAAAAAGAGGAAAAGGGGAAAAAATCATAGATCTTGCTCTAGAAGTCCGCCTCCTCAATTTGGGATGATTTGCTGTCTATTCATGTATTCCACAGAGGCAGGGTACATCAAATTGATTGTGTAGCTTTAATCCACTGTTTCTGAGGCTGCTGGGAGAGATTTCCCTTTTTCTTCTTTGTTCTCACAGCTCACAGGGGCTCAGCTTTCGATTTGGCCCTGCCTCTGCGTGTAGGTCGCTGGAGGGCGTCTGTTTTTTGCTCCGACAGGACGGGGTTAAAGGAGTCGCTGACTAGGGGGCTCTGGCGCACTCAGGCCGGGGGGAAGGGAGGGGCACGGAGTGCAGGGCGGGCCTGCGGCGGCAGAAGTCAGCGTGTCGTTGCACCAGCCTGAGGCCCGCCGTGTGTTCTCCCTGATACCGGGAACCTGGCAGTGGTGGGCTGCACAGGCTCCCGGAAGAGGGGTGTGGATAGTGACCTGTGCTTGCTCACAGGCCCCTTGGTGGCGGCAGCAGCAGCCTTAGTGTCTCTCGCCCGTCTCTGGGGTCCGAGCTTTTAGCCGTGGCTCGCGGCCGTCTCTGGGGTCCGAGCTTTCAGCCACGGCTTGCGGCCGTCTCTGGTTTCCGAGCTTTTAGCCGCGGCTCGCGCCAGTCTCTGGTTTCCGAGCTTTTAGCCGCGGCTCGCGCCAGTCTCTGGTTTCCGAGCTTTTAGCCGCGGCTCGCGCCCGTTTCTGGAGTTCCTTTAGGCAGCGCTCTTAAAACCCCTCTCCTCGCGCACCAGGAAACACAGAGGCAAGAAAAAGTCTCTTGCCTCCTCAGCAGGTGCAGACTTTTCCCCAGACTCCCTCCCGGCTAGCCGTGGCGCACTAACCCCTTCGGGCAATGTTCAAGCCGCCAGCCCCAGTCCTCTCCCTGAGCTCCGACCGAAACCCGAGCCTCGGCTCACACTCCCGCCTGTCCCGGTGGGTGAGCACACAAGCCTCTCGGGCTGGTGAGTGCCGGTCGGCACCGATCCTCTATGCGGGAATCTCCCCGCTTTGCCCTCCGCACCCCTGTTGCTGTGCTCTCCTCCACAGCTCTGAAGCTCCCCGCTCCTCCTCCCGCAATCTCTGCCCGCGAAGGGGCTTCCTAGTGTGTGGAAACCTTTCCTCCTTCACAGCTCCCTCCCACTGGTGCAGGTGCCGTCCCTATTCTATTGTCTCTGTTTTTAATTAATTTTTCTTTTTCCTTTTGCCCTACCCAGGTACGTGGGGAGTTTCTTGCCTTTTGGGAGGTCTGAGGTCTTCTGCCAGCATTCAGTAGGTTTTCTGTAGGAGTTGTTCCACATGTAGATGTATTTATGGTGTATTTGTGGGGAGGAAGGTGATCTCCATGTCTTACTCCTCCGCCATCTTTCCACCACCCCTTTATATTTCTCCCTTGTGCTTCATCTCATTTCACTTGTTCACAGGTTGCAGCAGGCAGAGAGGCCTCAGACCAGAGCTCCTCATGCAAAACGGCCGCGCAAGACAGCTCATCTCCGACAAATTTATATTTTATAAATCTTTACAGATTCACCAGTTGTTCATAATTGATTAAAAATCACTTAATTCTGTTATTCATCAGAAGTACCTGGATAATTAAACTTAGATTTATGACTCCTAGACTCAGAATTTTCTGATTAAGAGGATTGGGGGGTGAGACCTGAGAATATGCATCTCTAAGTTCCCAAGTGATTCTGATGCTAAAATACTTTGAGAACCACTAACTTAAATTATGGTGATAAGTTATTGCAGGCCCAGCTCCAGTTGAATAATCTGCTTCATTTACCAAGGAGATCCTTGTTAGGGGTCCAAAGGTAAAATCATATATCTAAGTAATTATATGATGCATCCGGAAGAACTATGGGATCTTCAGAGGCCTCAAACTTCTTATCATTTGATCACTCAGCCTGATAATGCTGCCAGCTTACAGGAACATAACAGATATTCTGAAAGCAGGAATTCTGATTATCAATGAAGGTTCTTATACTGGGATTTTCCTTTATTATTCTGATAAAAATAATTATGGGTAGATATCACCTGGTCTTAACTGCCTTTTTACTTCTTTTTCATTCTCTTTATTAACCATTTCTTTTAGAATGACCCAATTTTCATGGATTGAATTGTGACCTTCCAAAAAGATATGTTGAAGTCCTAACTTCCATTAAGGCAGAATGTGACCATATTTGAAAATAGGATCTTTACAGAAGTAATCAAGTTAATGTGAGGTCATTATGTTGGGCATTAATCCTTATAAAAAGGGAACATTTGGACACAGAGATAAACACAGAGAGAGAGAGAGAGAAGACAATATGAAGAAACACAGGGAGAAGATGGTCATGTGATTGAAATATGATGTACAGCTGACCCTTGAACAACACAGTTTTGAACTGGGCAGGCCCACTCATATCAGGATTTTTTTCAATAAGTGTATGCAGTGCTACACATTCAGTGGTTGGTTGAATCTGCAGATGCAGAACTACAGATACATAGGGCCGACGATGGAACTTGAGGATCTGCTGGATTTTGGTATACACAAGGGCTCCTGGAACCAATTCCCTTTGGATACCAAGGAATGACTGTATTTGCAAGCTAAGGAATGTCAAGGATTGCCAACGAATACCAGAATAGAGGTGTCAAAGAAAGATTCTCCTCTAGAGATGTCAGAGAGGGTATGACACTGTGGATACCTTGATTTCAGATTTCCAACTTCCAGAACTGTGAGGCAATAAATTTTCATTGTTTTAAGCCGCCCAGTTTTTGATACTTTGTTATGGCAGCCATAGGAAAATAATATACTTATCATAAGCTAAAACAATGAGGATATAAATATTTATGTAGTGCTTTATAGTTTACAAGGTATTCATATTTTCATAGTCAATTTAAGTAGCTAAGTGAGGCAATTTTTGTTAATATGTTTATTTTACAGATGAGAAACCAAGACTGAGAAAAGTTGAATGAGTTGAAATACATCATAAAAAATAGTTAAGTAGCATGAACAAGATGCAGAAAACTTTGCTCCTTACACTTTACCACCTTTTACATTTGTAATTGTTTCCCAATCAAAAGAAGAGAACACTTGCTCCTATGGTGCAAATGACTCCATAAAATAGAAATTTCAAATTCTCTAATTTTGTTTGTTTTTGTTTTTGTTTTTTGTTTTGTTTTTTGTTTTGTTTTTTTGTTTTTTTGCGGTACGTGGGCCTCTCACTGTTGTGGCCTCTCCTGTTGCAGAGCACAGGCTCCAGACGCGCAGGCTCAGTGGCCATGGCTCACGGGCCTAGCCGCTCCGCGGCAAGTGGGAGCTTCCCAGATCGGGGCACGAACCTGTGTCCCCTGCATCAGCAGGCGGACTCTCAACCACTGCACCACCAGGGAAGCCCTCAAATTCTCTAATTTTGATTCAAGGCCATTAACAAAAGAAGTCAGCATTGAAAGTGGTGCAGGTTTGCAGCCAGACAACCATGGGTGCAAACCTCAAATTTGCTACTAATTATGTATGCGGCTATAACCAAGTTAAGTAAGGTACCTAAGCCTTATTCTTAAGTCAAAACATTTAATAATTATCACATAGGGATCTTTAGAGATGTAAACGAGACAGCATACGTAAAGCTCATAACAAAGTTTTGGTGGATAATAAATAGATGTTAGCTTCTTCATTCTTCCTCTTGAGTTAGATCAGCTGAATACCAAAAAAAAAAGAAAAGAAAAAAAAGAAAAAAAAGAAAAAGCCTGAATCTCTGAAAGCATACTTAGAAAACAATGATTGACCTTCATGTTCAAACAAGTCACCATTGATTATTTATTATAGTCTTTATTGACACAAGAAAAATCTTGGGCACTTTAGTTTTACATCCATAGAATCTAGATGGGAAAGGGTTAAGCTAGAGAAATTTTTCACTTTTTGATTTAGAGACATTTAGCATTTTGTTGTTATTTGGCCCATAACATTTTTTTTCCTGTGTCCAATCTGGAACACACATAGGAGGTAGGCTACAAGTCAAGATTTTGATCACATTGATTATTCCTGTGTCCTTGTGTTGCAGAGAAATCATTGGGAGTGATAGTTTCATGGTGCTGCCCCACAGTACAGCATTAAGAAAAACTGAAGGTCAGGAAAATTCTTATCACCTACTTCCACAGCCAGACCATCATCTGTGAACCCAACCAAAATGGAGCCTGATGTCACAGGCCAAAAGCTCTTGTGCCTCATTTTCTAAAAGTCTATCACTTATTATAACAAAATCCTGATGTTTTAATATTTAAACATATATTTGTTTGCTCAGTCAGGATCTTTGATGGCAGGGGAAGGAAATACATGAGATAGAATGCTGAGAAATTAATGAAGACTAGGACATTAAGGATTCAAAAATAAAATTTGAAGGATTTGGTGTCTGGTCTCTGTATATGAAATGATACCCCTTAAGCACAGTAGTAATTGGTTTAATCAGAAGGGAAGGATCAGCACTGGTAGATTGAATTTGAAAAACATGAACAAGGTGACTTCTTGGCCAACATGGGGGAGTACAAAGACACTGAATGCACCTCCTCCCACAGGCACACCAAAATTACAACTATTTACAGAGCAATTATTGATGAGAAACACTAGAAAACTAACAGAAAATATCTTCTACAACTAAAGATATAAAGAAGGAACCACAAGGAAACTGGTAAGAGGGGTAGAAAATTGTACAGTCAAGACCCATAACTCTGGGTGGGTGACTCACAAAAGGGAAGATAATTATAATTGCAGAGGCTCTCCACAAGGAGTGAAGGGTCCAAGCCACACATAAGTTCCCCAGCCTGGGGGCCCAGAACCAGGAAGATAAGCCCCCAGAGTATTTGGCCTTGAAGGCCAGCAGGTCTTACTTTCAAGAGGGCCAGAGGGCTGTGGGAAATAGAGACCCTACTCTTAAAGTTTGTGCACAAACTCAAATGCTCTGGGACCCAGGGAAAAAGCAGTAATTTGAAATGAGCCTATATCAGACCCATCTGCTAACCTTGAAGAGCTTCCCAGAGAGGCAAGAGGATCTCGCCCTGGGTAAACAGACACTGGCAGCAGCCATTTTGGGGTACTTGATCTACCATGAGTACACTGCTGCTCGTGAGCACCATTCTGGATCCTCCCTCTAGCTTATGAGCACTGGAACATGACCCCACCACCAGCCTGTCAGCACCAGTATTGAGATGGCTCAAGTCAAGTAGCTAGCCAGGTGAGGACACAGCCTCACCCACCAGCAGACTTGCTGCATTAAGAACCCCTAAGTCCAGAGTCACCCCAGGATTCCCTGGGTCCCAGCTCCACCCACCAGTAGGCCAACATATCAACTCTGGTGCCTCCAGGGCCCTATAGCTACAGATCCCAGGACCTGGCTTCACCCACCAGTGGTCTGGCATTAGCCCCAGGACATGATCTCACCCATGAGTGGTTGGACACCAAGCCCAGGACCACCAAAACACCACAGTCAGTCATGTCAGGAGCCAGACCATGCACTACAGGCTGGCACCTACCAGCAGGCCACACACGCAAGTTTCAGGACACCTTGGACTCCATTGCCAGCTGTGTCAGGAATTGGTTCTGCCCACCAAAAGGCCAACACCAGACCGAGGACCATCAGGACTTTGCAGGCCAAGATCTTGTACAAGGACTTTGCCCATCAGGAGGATGACACCAGCTCTGAGGCACGTTGGACCTAGCAGTCAGATGTCCCAACATCCAGTGCCACTCACCAGCAGGAAAATAACTGCTTTGGGACAGCCTGGGCTCACAGCAAGCCATTACATAATCTGAATGCACCCACCAGCAGGTTGACACTAGATCTGAGACCCTCAACACTATAACACTCACTCTGGAGCCTGATTCTGCCCACCAGTGAGCCAGCATTAGCCCTGGGACCCCTAAGTGGTCTACAACCACCTTCCTTGTGACCTGGGTCCTGTCCACCATTGACCAACAGCCACTGAACAAAGAAGGACCTGGAAACCAGCTAGATGAGGGGCCAACCACACCCACCAGACCACACATAGTAGTCAGTCCAGCAAAACAGAAAGACCAATGTAGGCCACAAAGAGGGCACCCATGGAAAATATATCTCTAGTTGCCAGAGGGAAGTGTGCTGTTGGGACATATAAGATGTCTCCTACAAAAGCCCATTTCTCCAAGGTCAGGAAGCACAACAAATAGTACTAAACATATAGAAATAACAACAGGAAATTAAGCTAAATGAGATGACAGAGAAATATGTTCCAAATGAAGGAATAAGATAAAATCTGAGAGGAAGAACCAAGTAAATTGGAGGTAAGCAATCTATCCAATGAAGAGTACAAGTTCAATGATAGTAAAGATGTTCAAAGAACTTGGGAGAAGGTTTGATGAACAGAGTGACAAGTTAGAAATTTTAAAATAATAATTAGAAAGTATAAAGAGGAACCAAAAGGAGATGAAAAATACAATGACTGAAATAAATAATACACTAAAAGGAATCAGCAGTAGATTAGATAATACAAAGGAATGGATCAGTGAGCTGAAAGGCAGAGTAGAGGAAATCACTGAAGCTGAACAGAAAAAAAAAGAAAAGAGAATATAAAGAAATTAGGAAAAAAAAAGAAAAGAGAATATAAAGAAATTAGGAGAATATAAAGAAATTAGGAGAATATAAAGAAATTAGAATATAAAGAAATTAGGACACAACAATAAGTGTACTAACATTGCATTATATGGGACCAAGAAGAAGAGAGATAGGGGCAGAGATAGTATTTGAAGAAATAATAGATGAAAACTTTCCTAACCAGAGGAAGGAAACAGACTTCCAGGTCCAGGAAGCACAGAGACTCCAAAACAGGATCAGCCCAAAGCGGACCACACCAATACATACTGTAATTAAAATGGCAAAAATTAAAGTCAAAGAGAAGATATTAAAAGCAACACGTTATATATAAGGAGAAGCCCATATGGTTATAAGTTGACTTTTCAGTAGAAACCCTGCAGATCAGAAGTAAGTGTCATGCAATATTGAAAATAATGAAAGGGAAAAAAAAAAGCAACCAAGAATACCCAATCTGGCAAGGCTTTCATTCAGATTTGATGGAAATATCAAATTTTTACATACAAGCAAAACCCAAAATAGTTCAGTACCACCAAATCAGCTTCACAAGAAATGTTAAAGGACTTCTCTAAGCTAAAAATAAAAGACCACAACTAGAAGTATGAAAATTACAAAAGAAAAAATCTCACTGGTAAAGGTAGAGAGTAAAAGTAGTAAATCAACACATATAAAGTTAGTAGGAAGGTTAAAAAACAAAAGGAGTAAAATCCTCCATATTCACAAGAAGTAGTTAAGAGATACACACACACACAAAAAAAAAACTGTAAAATATGATGTCAAAAACAGTAAACATGGGGGAGAGGGACTAAAAATCCTAGGTTGTTAAAATGCATTCAACTTAAGAGATCAGCTACTCAAAATAATTACATGTAAATACAGATTGCTATATGTAAACCTCATGATAGTCACAAACCAAAAATCTATATTAGATACAAACATAAAAAAGAGAAAGGAATCCAAAAGTAATGTTAAAGAAACCCATCAGGGGCTTCCCTGGTGGCGCAGTGGTTGAGAGTCCGCCTGCCGATGCAGGGGATGCGGG
>NW_006770175.1:26167-94566 GCF_000442215.2 Lipotes vexillifer
GTCCGGAGCCTGCGCTCCGCAACGGGAGAGGCCACAACAGTGAGAGACCCAAGTACCGAAAGGAAAAAAAAAAAAAAAAAAAAAAAGAAACCCATCAAATCACAAGGGAAATGAACAAAAGAAGAGAAAAGGAACAAAAAAAAATGGACTACAAAACAACCTCCAAACAATTAAGAAAATGGCAATATATACATACCTATCAATACTTACTTTAAATGTAAATGGACTAAATGCCCAAATCAAAAGACATTGAGGGGGACTTCCCTGGTGGCACAGTGGTTGAGAGTCTGCCTACTGATGCAGGGGACATGGGTTTGTGCCCTGGTCTGGGAAGATCCCACATGCCACAGAGAGGCTAGGCCTGTAAGCCATGACAACTGAGCCTGCACATCCAGAGCCTGTGCTCCACAACGGGAGAAGCCACAACAGTGAGAGGCTCATGTACCGCAAAAAAAAAAAAAATGATAATACCAACAGATGGAAAGACACATATATATATATATATATATATATATATATATATATATATATATGCTTCCTACAAAAGAATAATTTCATATCTAAAGACACACACAGACTGAAAGTGAGGGGAAGGACAAAGGTATTCAGTGCAAATGAAAATGAAAAGAAAGCCTGAGTAATAGTACTTAAAACAGATAAAATAGATTTTGAAACAAAGACCATAACAAGAGAAAATGAAGGACATTATATAATGATCAAGGGATCAATTCAAGAAGAAGATATAACAATTGTAAAAATCATATGTACTCAACATAGAAGCACCTAAATATATGGGCAAACATTAAAAGGCATAAAAGGAAATATTAGCAGTAACACAACAAGAGTAGGGGACTTTAACACCCCTTCACAACAATGGACAAATCATCCAGCCAAAAATTCAATAAGGAAACTCTGGCTTTAAACAGAACAATAAGAATGATGAAGTTAATAGATATATATGGAACATTCAATCAAAAAGCAGCCGAATTAACATTCTTTTCAAGTGCACATGGAACATTCTCCAGGATAGACCACATGCTAGGCAACAATATGAGTATCAGTAAATTTAAGAAGACTGAGATCATATCAAGCATCTTTTCCAACCACAGTGCTGAGACTAGAAATTACCTACAAGAAAAAAAAAAAAAAAAAAACTCAGAAAACATAAACATGTGGAAGCTAAACAGTATGCTACTAAACAAATAAGTCACTGAAGAAATCCAAGAGGAAATCAAAAAATACCTTGAGGCAAATGAAAATGAAAACACAATAATCCAAAATATATGGAATGCAGCAAAAGCAGTTCTAAGAGGGAAGGTTATAGCTATAAAAGCCTATCTCTGGAAACAAGAAAAATCTCAAATAAACAACCTAACCTTACACCTAAAAGAAATAGAAAAAAAGAACAAACAAAACCCAAAGTTAGTAGAAGGAACATAATCATAAAGAGGAGAGCAGAAATAAATGAAGTAGAGAAAAAAAGCAATTGAAAAGATTAATGAAACTAGGAGCTGGCTCTTTGAAAAAATAAATGGGTCAACCTTTAGCCAAGCTAATCAAGCACAAAAGTGAGAGGGCCTGAATCAATAAATTCTTAAATGAAAAAGGAAACGTTATAACTGAAAATAGAAATACAAAGGATCATAAGGGATTATTACAAACAATTATATGCCAATAAAATTGACAACTTAAAAGAAATCAACATAGGAGATTGGGACAAGATGCAATAAGACAGTAGGAGGGATGCAATCACAATAAAGTCAAATCCCATAACTGCTGTGTGGGAGATTCACAAACTGGAGAAGAATTATACCATAGAAGTCCACACACTGGAGTGAAGGTTCTGAGCTACATGTCAGGCTTCCGAACCTGGCCGTCTGGCAAAGGGAGGAGGAATTCCCAGAGAATCAGGCTTTGAGTCATAGTGGGATTTGATTGCAGGACTTCAACAGGACTGGGGGAAACAGAGACTCCACTCTTGGGGGCACATACAAAGTAGAGTGTGCATCAGGCCCCTGGGGAAGGAGCAGTGACTCCATAGGAGACTGAACCAGAACTACCTGCTAGTGTCAGAGAGTGGCCTACAGAATCAGGGGTGGCTGTGGCTCACTGCAGGGTCAAGGACACTGGCAGCAGAAGTTCTGGGAAGTATTCATTGGCGTAAGTGCTCCCAGAGTCTGCCATTAGCTTCACCAAAGAGCCTGTAGGCTCCAGTGCTGGGTTGCCACAGGCCAAACAACCAACAAGGAGGGACATCAGTCCCAGGCATCAGCAGACAAGCAGATTAAAGTTTTACTGAGTTCTGCTCACCAAAACAACACTCAACTCTATCCACCATTAGGCCCTACCATCAGGAGGTTTGCACAAGCCACTTAGCCTCATCCACCAGAGGGTAGACAGAAGAAGCAAGAAGAACTACAATCCTGCAGCCTGTGGAAAGAAAACCAAAATCACAGAGAGACAAAATGAAAAGGCAAAGGACTCTGTCCCAGATGAAGTAACAAGATAAAACCCCAGAAAACAATTAAATGAAGTGGAGATAGGCAGCCTTCCAGAAAAAGACTTCAGAATAATGATAGTGAAGATGATTCAGGACCTCGGAAACAGAAAGAAGGCAAAGATAGAGAAGATGTAAGAAATATTTAACAAAGACCTAGAAGAACTAAAGAATAAAAAGACATGAACAATACAATTACTGAAATGAAAAATACACTAGAAGGAATCAATAACAGATTAACTGAGACAGAAAAACGGATAAGTGACCTGGAAGACAGAATGGTGGAAATAATTGCTGTGGAACAGAATAAAGAAAAAAGAATGAAAAGAAATGAAAATAACATAGGAGCTCTCTGGGACAACATTAGACTCACAAACATTGGCATTATAGGACTCCCAGGAGGGGAAGAGAGATAGAAAGGACACTAGAAAATATTTGAAAAGGTTACTGCCAAAAATTTCCCTAACATAGGAAAGGAAATAGCCACCCAAGTCCAGCAAATGCAGAGAGTCCCAGATAGCATAAACTCAATGAGAAACACACCAAGACACATAGTAATCAAATGGACAAAAATTAAGGAAAAAGAAAAACTATTAAAAGCAACAAGGGGGCTTCCCTGGTGGCACAGTGGTTGAGAGTCCACCTGCTGATGCAGGGGACACGGGTTCGTGCCCCGGTCCGGGAAGATCCCACATGCTGCGGAGCGGCTGGGCCCATGAGCCGTGGCCGCTGAGCCTGTGCGTCCGGAGCCTGTGCTCCACAATGCGAGAGGCCACAACAGTGAGAGGCCCGCGTACCGCAAAAAAAAAAAAAAAAAAAAAAGCAACAAGGGAAAAATGACAACATACAAGGGAACTCCCATAAGGTTAACAGCTGATTTCTCAGCAGAAATTCTGAAAGTCAAAAGGGAGAGGCAGGATATATTTAAAGTGATGAAAGGGAAGAACCTACAACCAAGAATACTCTACCTGGCAAAGATCTCATTCAGATCAATGGAGAAATCAGAAGCTTTACAGACAAGCAAAAGCTTAGAGAATTCAGCACCACAAAACCAGCTCCTCAACAAATGTTAAAGGAAATTCTCTAAGTGGAAAACACAAGAGAAGAAAAGGACCTACAAAAACAAACCCAAAACAATTAAGAAAATGGTAATAGAAACATACACATCTATAATTACCTTAAATGGGAATGAATTAAATGCTCCAGCCAAAACACACAGACTGGCTGAATGGATACAAAAACAAGACCCATAAATATGCTGTCTACAAGAGACACACTTCAGACCTAGGGACACATATACACTGAAATTGAGGGGATGGAAAAAGATAGTCCATGCAAATAGAAGTCAAAAGAAAGCTGGAGTAGCAATACTCATATCAGATAAAATAGACTTTAAAATAAAGAATATTACAAAAGACAAAGAAGGACACTACATATGATCAAGGGATCAATCCAAGAAGAAGGCATAACAATTACAAATATATATGCACCCAACATAGGAGCACCTCAATACATAAGGCAAATGCTAACAGCTATAAAAGGGGAAATCGACATTAACACAATAATAGTGGAGTTTAACACCTCACTTACACAAATGGGCAGATTATACAGACAGAAAATTAATAAAGAAACATAAGCTTTAAGTGACATGATAGACCAGATAAATTTAATTGATATTTATAAGACATTCCATCCAAAAACAGCAGGTTACACTTTCTTCTCAAGTGTGCACAGAACATTCTCCAGGTTAGACCACATCTTTTGTCACAAAATCAAGCCTTGGTAAATTTATGAAAATTGAAATCATATCATGCATCTTATCCAATCACAAGGTTAGAAATAAATTCCAAGGAAAAAAATCATAAAAAACACAAACACATGAAGGGTAAACACTATGCTATTAAATAACCAAGAGATCACTGAAGAAATCAAAAACACATCAAAAAATACCTAGAGACAAATGACAATGGAAACACGACAATCCAAAACCTATGGGATGGAGAAAAAGCAGTTCTAAGAGGGTAGTTTATAGTAATACAATCCTACCTCAAGAAACAAGAAATATCTCAAATAAACAACCTAACTTTACACCTAAAGCAATTAGAGAAAGAAGAATGAAGAAACAGCAGTTAGCAGGAGGAACAAAATCATAAAGATCAGATCAGAAATAAATGAAAAAGAAATGAAAACAATAGCAAAGATCAATAAAACTAAAATCTGATTCTTTGAGATGATAAACAAAATTGATAAACCTTTAGCAGACTCATCAACAAAATGAGAGAGGACTCAAATCAATAAAATTAGAAATGAAAAAGGAGAAGTTACAACAGACACTGCAGAAATACAAAGCATCATAAGTGACTACTATAAGCAAGTCTATGCCAATAAAATGGACAACCTGGAAGAAATGGACAAATTCTTACAAAGGTATAACCTTTCAAGATTGAATCAGGAAGAAACAGAAAATATGAACAGACCAATCACAAGTACTGAAATTGAAACTGTGATTAAAAATCTTCCAACAGAGCTTTCCTGGTGGCGCAGTGGTTGGGGGTCCGTGTGCCGATGCAGGAGACATGGGTCCGTGCCCCAGTCCAGAAGGATCCCACATGCCACAGAGCAGCTGGGCCCATGGGCCATGGCCGCTGTGCCTGCGTGTCCGGAGCCTGTGCTCCACAATGAGAGAGGCCACAGTGGTGAGAAGTCCACGTACAGAAAAAAAAAAAAAATCTTCCAACAAACAAAAGTCCAGGAACATATGGCTTCACAGACAAATTCTATCAAACATTTAGAGAAGAGCTAACACCTATTCAGCTCAAACTCTTCCAAAAAATTTGCAGAGGAAGGAACACTCTCAAGCTCATTCTACAAGGCCAGCATCACCCTGATACCAAAACCAGACAGATACTACAAAAAAAGAAAATTAGAGACCAATAACACTGATCAATATAGGTGCAAAAACCCTCAACAAAATATTAACAAACCAAATCTAACAACACATTAAAAGGATCATACACCATGATCAAGTGGGATTTATCCCAGGGATGCAAAGATTCTTCAATATATGCAAATCAATCAATGTGATACACCATATTAACAAACTGAAGCATAAGAACCATATGATCATCTCAATAGATGCAGAAAAAGCTTTTGACATATTTCATCACCTATTTATGATAAAACCTCTCCAGAAAGTGGGCATACAGGGAATCTACTTCAAAATAATAAATGCCATATTTGACAAACCCACAGCAAACATTATACTCAATAGTGAAAAACTGAAAGCATCTCCACTGAGATCAGGAAGAAGACAAGGTTGTCCACTCTTGCCACTCTTATTCAACATAGTTTTGGAAGTCTTAACCATGGGAATCAGAGAAGAAAAGCAAACAAAGGAATAAGAATTGGAAAAGATGATGTAAAACTGTCACTGTTTGCAGATGACATGATACTCTACATCGAAAGTCCTAAAGATGCCATCAGGAAACCACTAAATTTCATCCATGAATTTGGTAAAGTTGCAGGATACAAAATTAATGTGCAGAAATCTCTTGCATTCCTATACATGAACAACAAAAGATCAAAAAGAGAAATTAAGGAAACAATCCCATTCATCACTGCAACAAATAGAATAAAACACCTAGGAATAAACCTACCTAAGGAGGTAAAAGAACTGTGCTCACAAAACTATAAGACACTGATGAAAGAAATTAAGGCTGACACAAACAGATGGAGAGATATACCAGGTACTTGGATTGGAAGAATTGGTATTGTGAAAATGACTATTACCCAAAGCAATCTTCAGATTCAATGCAATTCCTATCAAATTACCAATGGAATTTTTTACAGAACTAGAAACTAAATTTTTTTAAAAATCTTAAAATTTATATGGAGACACAAAAGACACCAAATAGCAAAAGCAATCTTGGGGAAAAAAATAAATGGAGCTGGAGGAATCAGACTCCCCAGCTTCAGACAATATTTTACTGGCACAAAAACAGAAATATAGATCAATGGAACAAGACAGAAATCCCAGAGATAAACCCATGTACCTATGGTCAACTAATCTATGACAAAGGAGGCAAAGATATACAATGGAGAAAAGACAGCCTCGTCAATAAGTGGTGCTTGGAAAACTGGACAGCTACATGTAAAAGAGAAATTAGAACACTCCCTAACACCATACACAAAAGTAAACTCAAAATGGATTAAAGACCTAAATGTAAAACCAGACACTATAAAACTCTTAGAGGAAAACATAAGCAGAACACTCTTTGACATAAATCACAGCAAGATCCTTTTTGATTCACCTCCTAAAGTAATGTAAATTAAAACAAAAATAAATAAATGGGATCTAATGAAAGTTCAAAGCTATTGCACAGCAAAGGAAACCATAAACAAGACAAAAAGACAACCCTCGAATGGGAGAAAATATTTGCAAATGAATCAACGGACAAGGATTAATCTCCAAAATATATAAACAGCCCATGCAGCTCAATATTAAAGAAACAGAGAGATTGGGGAAGATGGTGGAAGAGTAAGCCATGGAGATCACCTTCCTCCCCACAGATACATCAGAAATACATCTACACGTGGAACAACTCCTACAGAACACCCACTGAACGCTTGCAGAAGACCTCAGACTTCCCAAAAGGCAAGAAACTCCCCACGTACCTGGGTAGGGCAAAAGAAAAAAGGAGAAACAGAGACAAAAGAATAGAGACGGGAACTGCACCAATGGGAGGGAGCTGTGAAGGAGGAAAGGTTTCCACACATTAGGAAGCCCCTTCTCTGGCGGAGACTGCAGGTGGCGGATGGGGGAAGCTTCGGAGCTGCGGACGAGAGCACAGCAACAGCGGTGCGGAGGGCAAAATGGAGACATTCCCTCACAGAGGACCAGTGCCGACAAGCACTCACCGGCCTGAGAGGTTTGTCTGCTCACCAGCCGGGGCGGGCGGAGGCTGGGTGCTGAGGCTCAAGCTTTTGACGGATCACAGGGAGAGGACTGGCAGTGTGAACAGAGCCTGAAGGGGTTAGTGCACCATGGCTAGCCAGGAGGGAGTCCGGGAAAAACTCTGGACCTGCCGAAGAGGCAAGGGACTTTTTCTTCCCTCTTTGTTTCCTGGTGCATGAGGAGAGGGGATTAAGAGGGCTGCTTAAAGGAGCTCCAGAGACAGGCAAGAGCCGCGGTTATCAACACAGACCCGAGATGGGCATGAGACGCTAAGGCCACTGCTGCCACCACCAAGAAACCTGTATGCAAGCACAGGTCACTATCCACACCTCCCTCCCAGGAGCCTGTGCTGACTGCCACTTCCAGGGTCCCGTAATTCAGGGACAACATCCCCAGGAGAATGCAAGGCACACCTCAGGCTGGTGCAATGTCACACCGGCCTCTACCAACACAGGCTCACCCCACACACTGTGCCCCTCACTTCTCCTCGCCTGAGTGAGCCAGAGACCCTAAATCAGCTGCTCCTTTAACCCCGTCCTGTCTGACAGAAGAACAGACGCCCTCTGGCAACCTAAATGCAGAGGCAGGGCAAATCCAAAGCTGAACCCCGGGAGATGTGTGAACAAAGAAGAGAAAGGGAAATTTCTCCCAGCAGCCTCAGGAGCAGCAGATTAAATCTCCACAATCAAATTGACGTACCCTGCATCGGTGGAATACCTGAATAGACAAGGAATCATCCAAACTGAGAAGGTGGACTTTGAGAGCAAGATATATTATTTTTTCCCCTTTTCCTCTTTTTATGAGCATGTATGTGTATGCTTCTGTGTGAGATTTTGTCTGTATAGCTTTGCTTTCACCATTTGTCCTAGGGTTCTGTCAGCCCATTTTTTTGTTTGTTTGTTTGTTTTTTACTTTAAAATTTTTTTCTCGTAATAATTATTTTTTTATTTTAATTATTTTATTTTATTTTATTATATCCTCTTTCTTTCTTTATACTTTTTCTCACTTTTATTCTGACCCGGGTGGATGAAAGGCTCTTGGTGCTGCAGCCAGGAGTCATTGCTGTGCCTCTGACTTGGGAGAGCCAACTTCAGAACACTAGTCCACAAGAAACCTCCCAGCTCCATGTATTATCAAATGGCGAAAATCTCCCAGAGATCTCCATCTCAACACAAAGACCCAGATTCACTCAATGAACAGCAAGCTACAGTGCTGGACACCCCATGCTAAACAACTAGCAAGACAGGAACACAACCCCACCCATTAGTAGAGAGGCTGCCTAAAATAATAATAAGGCCACAGAAACCTCAAATCACACCACCAGACATGGACCTGCACACCAGAAAGGTAAGATTCAGCCTCATCCACCAGAACACAGGCATTAGTCCCCCCACCAGGAAGCCTACACAACCCACTGAACCAACCTTAGCCACTGGGGACAGACACCAAAAACAACGGGAGTAAGAACCTGCAGCCTGCAAAAAGGAGAACCCCAAAACAGTAAGATAAGCAAAATGAGAAGACAGAAAACACACAGCAGTTGAAGGAGCAAGATAAAAACCCACCAGACCTAACAAATGAAGAGGAAATATGCAGTCTACCTGAAAAAGAATTCAGAATAATGATAGGAAAGATGATACAAAATCTTGGAAATAGAATAGAGAAAATGCAAGAAACATTGAACAAGGACCTAGCAAAACTAAAGGGGAAACAAGCAATGATGAAAAACACAATAAATGAAATTAAAAATACTCTAGAAGGGATCAATAGCAGAATAACTGAGGCAGAAGAATGGATAACTTACCTGGAAGATAAAATAGTAGAAATAACTATGGCAGAGTAGAATAAAGAAAAAAGAATGAAAAGAACTGAAGACAGTCTCACAGACCTCTGGGACAATATTAAATGCACTGACATTCGAATTACAGTGGTTCCAGAAGAAGAAGAGAAAAAGAAAGGGACTTAGAAAATATTTGAAGAGATTATAGTGGAAGACTTCACCAATATGGGAAAGGAAATAGTTACTAAAATCCAGGAAGCATAGAGAGTCCCATACAGGATAATTCCAAGGAGAAACACACCAGGACACATATTAATCAAGCTATCAAAAATTAAATACAAAGAATATATATTAAAAGCAGCAAGGGAAAAACAACAAATAACACAAAAGGGAATCCCTTTAAGGTTAACAGCTGATCTTTCAGCTGAAACTCTGCAAGCCAGAAGGGACTGGCAGGACATAATTAAAGTGATGAAGGAGAAAAACCTACAAGCAAGATTACTCTATCCAGCAAGGATCTCATTCAATTTGATGGAGAAATTAAAACCTTTACAGACAAGGAAATGCTGAGAGAGTTCAGCACCACCAAACCAGCTTTACAACAAATGCTAAAGGAACTTCTCTAGGCAACAAACACAAGAGAAGGAAAAGACCTACAATAACAAACCCCAAACAATTAAGAAATTGGAATAGGAATATACATATCAATAATTACCTTAAATGTAAATGGATTAAATGCTCCCAGCAAAAGACACAGACTGCCTGAATGGATACAAAAACAAGAAAAATATATATGCTGTCTAAAACAGACCCATTTCAGACCTAGGGACATGTACAGAATGAAAGTGAGGGGATGGAAAAACATACTCCATGCAAATGGAAATCAAAAGAAAGCTGGAGTAGCAATTCTCATATCAGACAAAATAGACTTTAAAATAAAGACTATTATAAGAGACAAAGAAGCACACTAAATAATGATCAAGGGATCGATCCAAGAAGAAGATATAACAATTATAAATATTTATGCACCCAAGATAGGAGCACCTCAATACATAAGGTAATTAGTAACAGCCATATAAGGGGAAATCGATAGTAACACATTCATAGCAGGGGACTTTAGCACCCTACTTTCACCAATGGACAGATCATCCAAAATGAAAATAAAAGGAAACACAAGCTTTAAATGATACATTAAACAAGACGGACTTAATTGATCTTTATAGGACATTCCATCCAAAAACAACAGAATGCACATTCTTCTCAAAGTCTCATGGAACATTGTCCAGGATATATCATATCTTGGGTCACAAATCAAGCCTAGGTAAATTTAAGAAAATTGAAACTGTATCAAGTATCTTTTCTGACCACAATGCTATGAGACTAGATAACAATTACAGGAAAAGACCTGTAAAAAATACAAACACATAGAGGCTAAACAACACACTACTTAATATGAGGTGATCACTGAAGAAATCAAAGAGGAAATCAAAAAATACCTAGAAACAAATGACAATGGTGAGACGACCACACAAAACCTATGGTATGCAGCAAAAGCAGTTCTAAGAGGGAAGTTAATTGCAATACAATTCTACCTTAAGCAACAGGAAACATCTCAAATAAACAACCTAACCCTGCACCTAAAACAATTCGAGAAAAAAGAGCAAAAAACAAAAAAAACCCAAACTTAGCAGAGTTAAAGAAATCATAAAGATCAGATCAGAAATAAATGGAAAAGAAATGAAGGAAACAACAGCAAAGATCAATAAAACAAAAAGCTGGTTCTTTGAAACGATAAACAAAATTGATAAACCATTAGCCAGACTCATCAAGAAACAAAGGGAGAAGACTCAAATCAATAGGATTAGAAATGAAAATGGAGAAGTAACAACTGACACTGCAGAAATACCAAAGATCATGAGAGATTACTACAAGAAACGCCACGCCAATAAAATGGACAACCTGGAAGAAATGGACAAATTCTTAGAAATGCACAATCTGCCAAGACTGAATCAGGAAGAAATAGAAAATATGAACAGACCAAACACAAGCACTGAAGTTGAAACTGTGATTAAAAATCTTCCAACAAACAAAAGCCCAGGACCAGATGGCTTCACAGGCGAATTCTATCAAACATTTAGGGAAGAGCTAACACCTACCCTTCTCAAACTCTTCCAAAATATAGCAGAGGGAGGAACACTCCAACACTCATTCTACGAGGCCACCATCACTCTTACACCAAAACCAGACAAAGATATCACAAAGAAAGAAAACTACAGGCCAATATCACTGATGAACATAGATGCAAAAGTCCTCAACAAAATACTAGCAAACAGAATCCAACAGCACATTAAAAGGATTATACAGCATGATCAAGTGGGGTTTATTCCAGGAATGCAAGGATTCTTCAATATACAAAAATCAATCAACGTGATACACCATATTAAAAACCTGAAGCAGAAAAACATGATCATCTCAAGAGATGCAGAGAAAACTTTTGACAAAATTCAACACCCATATATGATAAACACCCTGCAGAAAGTAGGCCTAGAGGGAACTATCCTCAACATAATAAAGGCCATATAGGACAAACTCGCAGCCAACATCGTCCTCAATGGTGAAAAACTGAAAGCATTTCAAATAAGGTCAGGAACAAGACAAGGTTGCACACTCTATCCATTTTTATTCAACATAGTTTTGGAAGTTTTAGCCACAGAAATCAGAGAAGAAAAGGAAATAAAAGGAATCCAAATCGATAAAGAAGAAGTAAAGCTGTCACTGTTTGCAGATGACATGATATTATATATAGAGAATCCTAAAGATGCTACCAGAAAACTACTACAGCTAATCAATGAATTTGGTAAAGTAGCAGGATTCAAAATTAATGCACAGAAATCTCTGGCATTCCTATACACTAATGATGAGAAATCTGAAAATGAAATAAAAAAACACTCCCATTTACCATTGCAACAAAAAGAATAAAATATCTAGGAATAAACCTACCTAAGGAGACAAAAGACCTTTATGCAGAAAATTATAAGACACTGATGAAAGAAATTAAGTATGATACCAATAGATGGAGAGATATACCATGTTCTTGGATTGGAAGAATCAACATTGTGAAAATGACTCTACTACCCAAAGCAATCTACAGATTCAATGCAATCCCTATCAAACTATCACTGGCGTTTTTCACAGAAATAGAACAAAAAATTTCACAAATTGTATGGAAATACAAAAGACCCCGAATAGCCAAAGCAATCTTGAGAACGAAAAATGGAGCTGGAGGAATCAGGCTCCCTGACTTCAGACTATACTACAAAGCAACAGTAATCAAGACAGTATGGTACTGATGCAAAAACAGAAAGATAGATCAATGTAACAGGATAGAAAGCCCAGAGATAAACCCACGCACCTATGGTCACCTTATCTTTGATAAAAGAGTCAGAAATGTACAGTGAAGAAAGGACAGCCTCTTCAATAAGTAGTGCTGGGAAAACTGGACAGGTACATGTAAAATTATGAGATTAGAACACTTCCTAACACCATACACAAAAATAAGCTCAAAGTGCAATAAAGACCTAAATGTAAGGCCAGAAACTATCAAACTCTTAGAGGAAAACATAGGCAAAACACTCTATGACATAAATCACAGAAAGATCCTTTTTGACCCACCTCCTAGAGAAATGGAAATAAAAATAAAAATAAACAAATGGGACCTAATGAAACTTCAAAGCTTTTGCACAGCAAAGGAAACCATAAACAGGATCAAAAGACAACCCTCAGAATGGGAGAAAATATTTGCTAATGAAGCAACTGATAAAGGATTAATCTCCAAAATTTACAAGTAGCTCATGCAGCTCAATAACAAAAAAACAAACAACCCAATCCAAAAAGGGGCAGACGGCCTACATAGACATTTCTCCAAATAAGGCATAGAGATTGCCAACAAACACATGAAATAATGCTCAACATCATTAATCATTAGAGAAATGCAAATCAAAACTACAATGAGATATGATCTTATACCAGTCAGAATGGCCATCATCAAAAATTCTAGAAACAATAAATGCTGGAGAAGGTGTGGAGAAAAGGGTAAACTCTTGCACTGCTGGTGGGAATGTGAATTGGTACAGCCACTATGGAGAACAGTATGGAGGTTCCTTCAAAAACTACAAATAGAACTACCATATGACCCAGCAATCCCACTACTGGGCATATACCCTGAGAAAACCATAATTTAAAAAGAGTCATGTACCAAAATGTTCATTGCAGTTCTATTTACAATATCCAGGACATGGAAACAACCTAAGTGTCCATCATCAGATGAATGGGTAAAGAAGATGTGGCACATATATACAATGGAATATTACCCAGCCATAAAAAGAAATGAAATTGAGTTATTTGTAGTGAGATGGATGGACCTAGATTCTGTCATACAGCGTGAAGTAAGTCAGAAAGAGAAAGACAAATACCGTATGCTAACACATATATATGGAATCTAAGACAAAAAAAAATCATGAAGAACCTAGGGGTAAGATGGGAATAAAGACACATACCTACTAGAGAATGGACTTGCGGATATGGGCACGGGGAGGGGTGAGCTGTGACGGGTGAGAGAGTGGCATGGGCATGTATACACTACCAAACGTAAAACAGATAGCTAGTGGGAAGCAGCCGCATAGCACAGAGAGATCAGCTCAGTTCTTTGTGACCACCTAGAGGGGTGGGATAGGGAGGGTGGGAGGGAGGGAGACACAAGAGGGAAGAGATGTGGGAACATATGTATATGTATAACTGATTCACTTTTTTATAAAACAGAAACTAACACACCATTGTAAAGCAATTATAGTCCAATAAAGATGTTTAAAAAAATAAATTAATTAAATTAAAGAAAGAAACAAACAACCCAATCCAAAAATGAGCAGAAGACCTAAATAGACATTTCTCCAAAGAAGATATACATATGGCCAAGAAGCACATGAAAAGCTGCTTAACATCACTAACTATTAGAGAAATGCAAATCAAATTGCAATGAGGTATCACCTCACATCAGTTAGAATGGGCATCATCAGAAAATCTACAAACAACAAATGGTGGAGAGGGTGCAGAGAAAAGGGAACCCTCTTGCACTGTTGGTGGGAATGTACATTGATACAGCCACTATGGAGAACAGTATGGAGTTTCCTTAAAAAACTAAAAATAGAATTACCATATCATCCAGCAATCCCACTACTGGGCATATACCCAGAGAAAACCATAATTCAAATACACATGCACCCCAATGTTCATTGCAGCACTATATACAATAGCCAGGTCATGGAGACAATCTAAATGTCCATTGACAGACGAATGGATAAAAAGTTTTGGTACATATATACAATGGAATATTACTCGGCCATAAAAAGGAACGAAATTGAGTCATTTGTTGAGACGTGGATGGATGTAGAGACTGTCACACAGAATTAAGTAAGTCAGAAAGAGAAAAACAAATATCATATATTAACACATGTATGTGGAACCTAGAAAATGGAACAGATGAATCAGTTTGCAGGGCAGAAGTTGAGACACAGTTGTAGAGAACAAACATATGGAAACCAAGTGGGGAAAACTGTGGTGGGGTGGGGATGGTGGTGTGCTGAATTGGGTGATTGGGATTGACATGTATACACTGATGTGTATAAAATTGATGACTGATAAGAACCTGCAGTATAAAAAAACAAACAAACAAACAAACAAAAACAACTAATACTAAACTTTCTTTGGTTTATTTGTATGGAAATATGTTAATATAAATGTGTCAGACATTACACAACATTTCTAAAAATCTTATATTTTTTAGTATAATGTTATGTCATATTCTAGTTATTACTTTAAAATGTATATCTCAGAAATAACTAAATTTCCTTGTCAATTGCCTTATTATGAACTTTCATCAAATCTTTAACTGTGGTCATTTTTAAGTCTTTTTTTCATTTACAGAAAGTTCTGGGTATACTCTGATGCTTTTGCAAATATGTTCCTATAAAACGGTTTCATCTTCAAGGAATTCATGGAAAAGACTCTGACAAGTACAGGTTTCTGGTAACTGACTATACTGCTGAACTGAATGAATAAGCATTTTCAGAACTCTAATGGAAAACTGATGAATTCATAAAAGTTCTAACAAAAGATCAAGATGAAAAAAAAATTAATTACATGGGACTGAGTGAACTGATGAGGATGATTATAATTTTTGTGACTTTGTGTTTGAATAATAATAATAAAATACTTAAAAATCTATAATCTTGATGAAGGTGGTTTGAAGCTGCATAGGTCTTATCCCAGAGTCTAAGGAACCAATATGGAGGTTCTGCTAATTACCAAATATGTTCATAATAATTATGCTTTTAGGAAAAGGAAAGGGGACAAATAGGCACTGGTGTGCTCTGTGGACCCACTGTTAGCAGAGGATTTAGAAAAGACTGGATTTATTACTTCACCCCCATATTCTGGTACTCTAACAGGGAGAACATGATGATGTTTCAGTGTCAACCTAAACCCTGTGTCTAAAACCCTTGAAATGTTTGGATATTTTCTTTGTTGACTAAATGGTCTTAGGTTAGGTCCCTTTGGGGAAGGGTTGAGAAAATTGTTAACTTATTCACTTGCCATGGTGATACAGGTCCTTGGGGCTTGCTCTTTCAATGGGTGAGACTTGCCAGTCTTCATAGTTATATGTTTATATAAGTCTCACCACAATCCCTGTAATTAAAATAGCCGATATTATATAGGTGCCGTGTCTCAACAGATAAGGTTCAAGGAGTTTAGGTCACACAAACAGTAAGTTGCAAACCTATGTTTGTACCAATATCTTTTTTGTTTGTGAAACAGTGTTCTTTTTCTTAAGCCAAATACTATCCTGGAGTGTCTGTGACTACAATAAATTTACCCAGAATAAGATTATATTCAGATAATTCTTTGTATCTGAAAAGTAAAGCTGAAAGGCAAAAGAATAGGTGAAAATGTCAGTATTTCCCTGGGCTGTGGTGTGTGCCTGTAAATTTGTCATTCTTGTATCCTATGAAATGAAATGAAAAAATCCTGACCTTTTTTCACTTCAGGATATTTCCACTGTTAGGGCAACTACTGAGAAGGGAAAACTTGAATGACCTAGGTATAGTATAACAGTGATTATTTTGGTGACTGAATATCAGCATACAATTAATAAATGCTCTACGAAAAAATGAAAAAGAAAATAATACAGTAAAAGAATCATACACCATGACCAAGTAGGATATATCCCAGGGATTCAAGGATAATTTAATATCCACAAATTAATCCATATACAACTCAATAACAAATTGAAGAACACAAATAATATGATCATCTCAATAGATGTGGAAAAAGATTTTGATAAAATTCAACATCTATTTATGACAAAAACTCTCCCCAGAGCAGGTATAGAGGGAATATATCTCAACATAATAAAGGCTGTATATGATAACACAGAGCTAACATCATATGCAACAGTGAAAAGATGAAAGCATTTTCTCTAAGATCAGGAACAAGATAAGGATCCCTACTCTCTCTACTTTTATTCAACATAGTATTGGAATTACTAGACAATTAGAGATGAAAAAAGAATAAAAAGAATTCAATTTGGAAAGGAAGAAGTATAACTGTCACAATTTGCAGATGTTATGTTACTATACATAGAAAATGTTAAAGATGCCATCAAAAAACTTCTAGACCTCATTAGTGAATTTGGTAAAGTTTCAGGATACAAAGTTAATATACATAAATCTGTTGCATTTCTATACACTAACAACAAGTGATCAGAAAGAGAAATTTAGAAAACAATCCCAGTTATATTGCATCAAAAAATATATATACCTTGGAATAAATCTAACTAAGAAGGTAAAAGAACTGTACTTGGAAATCTATCAGACACTGATGAAAGTAACTAAAGATGACACAAACAGATGGCAAGATAAACCATGGTCATAATAAGAATTAATATTGTTAAAATGACCACACTACCCAAGGTAATCTACCGAATCAATGTAATCCTTATCAAAACACCAATGGCATTTTCCACAGCACCAGAACAAATAATTTTAAAATCTGTATGGTAACACAAAAGACCGCAGATAGCCAAAACAATACTGAGAAAGAACAGAGTGGAGATATCATTCACACTTTCTTTAGACTATACTACAAAGCTACACAGTAATCAAAACAGTATGTTACTGGCACAAAAATAGACCCAAAGATTATTGGAATAGAAAAGGGAGTCCAGAAATAAATCTACACACTTACGGTTGATTAATCTACAACAAAGGAGGCAAGAATATAAATGGGAAAATGTCCCTTCAGTAAGTGTGCTGGGAAAAATGGACAACCACATGTGAAAGAATAAAATTAGAACATTTTCTCACACAATTTACAAAAATAAGCTCAAAATATATTAAAGACCTAAATGTAAGACCAAAGACCATAAAATTCCTAGAGGAAAACATAGACAGAACACCCTGACATAAATCATAGCAATATTTATTTAGCTCTGTCTCCTCAGGCAAAGGAATCAAAAGCAAAAAATAAAGAAGTGGGACCTAATTAAACTTAAAAGCTTTTGCACAGGAAAGGAAACTTTTGACAAAACAAACAAACAAAAAACCCTATGGAATGAGAGAAAATATCTGCAAATGATATGACCAATAAGGGGTCAATATCCAAAATATATAAACAGATCATAAAATTTGATATCAGAAAAATAAACAACCCAATTTAAAAATGGGCAGAAGAACCTGAATAGACATTTTTTTTTTTTTTCCAAAGAAGAATACAGATGGCTGACAGGTACATGAAAAGATGTTCAACATCTCTAATTATCATGGAAATGCAAATCAAAACTACAATGAGATATCACTTTACAATTGTCAAAATGGCTACTATTAAAAAAACAACAAATAACAAATGCTGGCAAGAATATGGAGAAAAGCGAACACTTGTACACTGTTGGTGGGAATGTAAATTCCCACTGTGTAATGTGCAGCCATTATGGAAAACTGTATGGAGTTTCCTAAAAAAACTAAAAATAGAGCTGCCATATGACCCAGCAATTCCACTCCTTTGTATATATCTGAAGAAAACAAAAATACAAATTCAAAAAAATACATGTACCCCAATGTTCATAGCAGCATTATTGACAACAGCCAAGATATGGAGACAACTTAACTGTCCATCCAGATGAATGGATAAAGAAAATTTGGTGTGTATGTGTGTAACACTACTCAGACATAAAAAAAAAAAAAAAAGAAAAAAAAAAAGAATGAAATCTTGCCATCTGAGACAGCATGGATGGACCTAGAGGGTATTATGCTTAGTGAAATAACTCAGACAAAGACAAAAACTCTGTTATCACTTATATGTGGAATCTAAGAAATAAAAGTAACATGAGTATAACAAAAGAAACAGATTCACAGATATAGAAAACAAATGAGTGGTTATCAGTGGGGAGAGGGAAGAGGAGAGAGGGGAGGAAATGGGTAGTAGTTACATACAAACTACTATGTATAAAGTGAATAAGCTACAAGAATATATTGTACTGTGCAGGGAATGTAGCCAATATTTTGTATGAACTATTTTATAACAATTATAATCTTTAAAAATTGCAAATCACTGTGTTGTATACCTTAAATTTATATAATATTGTAAATCATCTATACATCAATTAAAAAATAATAATTTTTAAAAGGTCAAATAACTATGGGGTAAAAAAGTGAATTTTAGTAGAACATTTTACTTATTAAAGACAGATGCAATTCTCAAAAACAGATGCTGGATTAAAAACAAACAAAATTGAGTGTGACTATCTTTCTGAGATGATTTATTTAAAAACTGACATGAGAGACAGAGGACTTGGCTAAAAGGCCTCTCAAAATTCCTTCAATCTCATGATATTCTGTGTACAAAGCCACCCAAGAAGACCCAGAGCATCTGTGCTCCAGTTACCATCAATGTAACTTTTTCCTGTGTTTCCAGTGTGAGTGTAACAGAGAAGAACAAACCTGACTCCATACTGGACCTATTCCTTTAGTGCTAACCTTTATACTCTGTTGCCGGTGCTTAGTCATGCTGACTCTGTACATTTGTGAAAGAATGTTGCTTATAGCCTGAAACATACATAATAGCCCTTTCTCAATGCTCTGCCTCCAGGCCTCACTTTTTAAGATACACTTTTCCATTCATATAGAGATAAAAAGTTGTAGAACAGAAAATAACAATTGTCTTTTTGGAGGTTTATAAGAATATTGTGACCAGATATAGGTGGACAGCTACAAGAACAAAGGATTCCAGCACCAAGAAGTTTGCAACAACAAGCCACACCCTCTCCTCTTTTAGTATTAAAAAAAGTCTGAATTCTAACCCAGGTAAGATGGTTTTTTGAGACACTAGTCCACCATCTTCTTGTTCTGCTGGCTTTCTGAATAAAGTTGTTATTTTCTTGCCCTAACACATTGTCTCTCCATTTATTGACCTGTCCTGCAGTGAGCAGTACAAGATTGGACTCGGTAATATGAGGACACACCTTCACTATTTCTTGTTCTTTTCCAGAGTGGAAAAGAGAGGCACTGGTTGAAGATCTGATGCATTCATTGTAGTTCATCACTGTTATCTCTCTTTATTGTCCAACACATTTAATATATGCCACCAAAACAGCTCCTCATGAGCCTATTAGCACAAAAAGAAAAAGTTGTTTTCAATTACATTAGATAAGAAAATTAAAAAGTGAATTTACTGCATTTTCAGCAAGGTGTTACTCTCAAATGAAGTGGGCAACAGAAACAAAGACAATTATAAGTTATTAATATGACCACGTATACTTTTAAAGTGACTTTCGTTTGTATAGAGTCCATGTCATGCTTTTTTAGATGACAAATTCATGGAAGCACAGATCCAGGGAATGTCATTTTGGGGAGATGATGGATACAACTTGAACACAATGAAAAATACTAGTGTACACTTTTAAGACCATACTAAAGAGTACTTTAAATGTACTTTTGTATTTTTTTTTTTTTTGGCTTTTGTTAGGGACAAAGTTGGACAGCAGTGCTGAGAATATTTACCACGATTGGTCTAATAGAAAATTCTAAATATCCTCCAAGTATTTTATGTCAAGTTGCCTGATCCCTTCAAGAACAGAAGTCTCCATTGCATGTGCATATATTTAATAGACCTGGCCAGGAGAGAGCTGAAAAGGGTACAATGCACAAGTGTCCTGAAATTACAGACCTAATTTACTCAAGTCCTCGAAGACACTAGCTCTAGGTGAAAGGCCCAAAGGCAATGTCCAGCAGTTGTTTGGCTTTTAATTAGAACCACAATTGTTCCTTGAATCACATTTGGTATTAGTTGGTCTTGGGATTTAGTAAAGCAGACTAGAATGTGTTTCCTGATTTTTCACAAAAATTCTCCATCCTCCATGAGCTGTACAAATAGACACACCTTTCTCATCAGCTTGGCATGGGGTGTCTCTCCTTTCCACTCTCTCACACAATAACTGAGCAAATCAACTTCCACCTCCATGCTGAGGTTCCCTGAACCAAGTAAAAAGAAAGAAAATTGGTGAATTTTCCCTTTTCTCTCCCATCTTGAACTCTCTCTGAACCTTAAAAATAAAACATATGCATGAAAATATTTACTTTTAAATTGTTTCAACAGATATCCAATCCACCTAAAAGAAAAAGGGGACAATAATATCAAATTGCTACTTTGAAGCGCAAGGGTATTTTTGAAATTTAAAGATGATGCAACCACCTACCATTTCAGCTGGTGTCCTGAATATAGATGCAGCCTTCTGAAGTAGCAGAGGTCAGTCACCAGAAATGAAACAGCCAGCATCACTGACTCTTTTGCTAGTCTCCACATAGTATCTAAGGCTTGGCTGTGAGTAACGTCCAGGAGTTAACTTGGTCATTTTCTATAAAAGTTTAATAATAATAATAATAAGCACATCACAAAAGAAAAACAGTATAGTAGTGCCATAAAAACAGACACATAGACCAATGAAATAGAGAGCTCAGATATAAACTAACACTTATGTGGGTAATTAATCTATGACAAAGAAGGCAAGAATATACAATGGGGAAAAGACTGCCTCTTCAAAAAATGGTGTTGAGAAAACTGGACAGCTACATGCAAAATAACTGGACTATTCTCTCACATCATGCACAAAAATAAATTCAAAAGTGGATTAAAGACTTAAATGTAAGACTGAAACCACAAAACTTCTGGATGAAAACATAGGCAGGATACTCCTTGACATCAGTATTAGAAATAAGATATGCCTCCTCAGGCAAGGGAAACAAAAGCCAAAATAAACAAATGGGACTACATTGAACTAAAAAGCTTTTGAAAAGTGAAGGAAACTATCAACAAAACGAAAGAGCTGCTTAGTAAATGGGAGAAGATACTTGCAAATGACATATCCGATAAGGAGCTAATATCCAAAATATACAAAAAATTCGTATGAATTCAACATCAAGAAAACAATCTGACTGAAAAATGGACATAGATCTGAATAGATATTTTTCCAAAGAAGATATACAGATGGCCAAGCAGGCATATGAAAAAGTGCTTATCACTAAGCATCAGGGAAATGGAAATCAAAGCCATAATGAAATATCACCTCCTACCTGTTAGAATGGCTATTATAAAAAAGACAACAAATTATAAGTGTTGGCAAGGAATTGAAGAAAAGGAAAGCCTCGTGCACTGTTTAAGGGAGATGCAAACTGGTGCAGCCACTATGAAAAACAATATGGAGATTCCTCAAAACATTAAAAATAGTACTACCATATAATCCAGCAATTCCACTTCAGGTATTTATCTGAGAAAAACAAAAACACTAATTCTAAAAGCTATGCAGCCCTATGTTCACTGCAGTATTATTTACAATAGTCAAGATATGGAAGTAACCAAAAAGTCCATCAATAGATAATGGATAAATAAGATGGAATGGAATATTACTCAGGCATAAAAAGAATGAAATCTTGCCATTTGAGTCAATATGGATGGACCTGGAAGGTATTATGCTTAACGAAATAAGTCAGACAGAGAAAGACAAATTCTGTATGATTTCACTTATATGTGGAGTCTAAAAAAACAAAACAAATGAACAATGAAACAGAGTTATAGATAGAACAAACTGGTGGTTGCCAGAGGGGAGGGGGAGTGGGAGGGAAGAAACAGGTGAGAGAATAAGAGGTACAAATTTACATTTGCAAAATAAATGATTCATGAGTATGAAATATACAGTGTAGGTAATGTAGTCAAGAACTATGCAATATCTTTGTATGGTGACAGATGGTAACTAGATTTATCATGGTGATCACTTTGAAATGTATAGAAATATGAAATCGCTATGCGGTGTACCAGGAATGAACATAGTATTGTAGTTCAGTTATACTTCAACAATAAAAAACAAACTCATAGAAAAGAGATACAATTTGTGGTTACCAGAAGTGGAAGTTGGGGGTAAGAGGAATTAGATAAAAGCAGTCAAAATGTATAAACTTCCAGTCATAAGACAAATAAGTACTAGGGATGTAATGTACAACATGATAAATATAATTAAAACTGTTGTATTTTATATATGAAAGTTGTTAAGATAATAAATCCTAAGAGTTCTCATCACAAGGCAAATATTTTTTTCTATTTAATTTTGTATCTATATGAAATGATGGATGTTCACTAAACTAATTGTGATAATCATACCATGATGTAAGTGAAATCATTATGTTGTACACCTCTAATCTATTCAGTGCTGTATGTCAATTATATCTCAATAAAACTGCATGAAAACAATGAAGACATAAAATAGGCTTGACTTTAATGTACTGTTCCCAAATGATCTCCAGAGCAAACTCCAGACAAAGAAAACAGATTTAAGTTACCATGCCTAGCAAAAACAATGTGAGATTCATAGCATTCATTCCCTAATATTTATTATGTTATTTGTAAAGTATTTGGGTTATTTTTAAAGATAGAATTCAAATTTGTCATCTCTTTCTTGAATCTCATTCTCTTTTTGGTTGTTTCAACTCCTTTTTCTCAACAAATTGTTTCACCTTTAAAATATGTTTAGTGGTCATATTCATTGTTCATTCCAAAAACTGCTTATTGAAAATAATTGTTCAAGCAATAATCATCGGATATTGCAAAACTTTGAAAATAAAAGCAGATATAAAAAGAAAATAAGGGGCTTCCCTGGTGGCACAGTGGTTGATAGTCCACCTGCCGATGCAGGGGACACAGGTTCGTGCCCCGGTCCAGGAAGATCCCACATGCCGCAGAGTGGCTAGGCCCGTGAGCCATGGCCGCTGAGCCTGCGCGTCCGGAGCCTGTGCTCTGCAATGGAAGAGGCCACAACAGTGAGAGGCCTGCATAACGAAAAAAAAAGAAAAGAAAAAAAGGAAAAGGAAATCCATCTATAATCCCTAGCAAGAATGATTAACATGCATTTGAAGCTTCTTCCAATGTCTGTCTGCATATTTTTTTTCTAACGTTTGCTAATAATGTATATAGTTTTTAATCTTTCTTTTCTCATATAACATTATTACATGTCATTGTTTCTTCAAAAACATACTTTGATGTGGGTCTGGAATAGTCTATATAATCAAGACTTTTTAAAAACTATCCCACCAGGGTAGGCATGTGAATTGTTTTTAATCCTGCACTATTTTAAACAGTGCTGTGGAAGCATCCTTGTACATGAATCTTTGTTAGAATTTCTGAGAAGCTCTTGAATAAGTGTGTCAAATGGCTGTTGTTTAGGTGTTCTAGATACATATTGACAAATGAGTTTCAAGAAAGATTATACGTACTTACACTTTTAACAAGTAAGAGGGTATGAACATGTTTATTTTTAAACTCAAACACACAGACACTTATACACAACATAAAAATGCATCTTATTATTTTATCCCATTATTTCTTAATATGGATCTCTATGATAACATTTCTCCTTGTGTAGAAAGTCACAGAATTTTAAAGTTGAAATAAAAATCCTTTTTGCCTATGAGAACATTGAGAACCAGAGGTGTCAAGTAGCCTGCCAGAAGTCATACCATTAGCAAGGGGCAGGGTCAAGACATATGACAGCCAGTTTAGTATCCATTCTACTTCACTGTAAAGCCCTCAAGTCCTTCAATGGACTATTAGAAGCAAGGTTCCTATAACTGTCATCTTAAGTCCTCTCCTAATGAAAAATTCTAAGCCAAAATTAACATTTTAACTACCAATGACATTATGTTTACTCATATGACATGGATAACTAAGAAAAGTACATCAAGTAAAAGAGGTTATCATTGGTTTCCTTATAAGAAATACTTGACTCAAGCAATGAGTTTAGTTTTAGGAATAATTCCCATAATTAATAATTTCCATAATTCACATACATTCAAAAAAGGTGTGTCAGTCAAGAACACTCAGTTCTTTGGCTATGTGTATATAATTTCCTAATGGCTCCAGCTGCTGCATATTGAATCCACCACTGTGTTTTACCAAGACCACACTTCCCAGGAGCTACTTCCAGCCAAAGATTGCATGTGGCAGAGAAGCAAAGTTTCCTGCAAGATGGGAGACTCTCCTAATAGGTGATGTTGGCTTGAAGATTACATATTTTGCTGGCTGATTCTTTCCTAAAACTCTGCTGTAGTGCAGACACTTTCTTCTCCTGTCCTCCTTCCACTAGCCCCTCTTTTGCAGTCATCAGTTCTGCAGTATGGTCTAAAGACTCCCTGTATTCTCTTTTTCATGTATAATCCCATCTTAGAGTCTACTTTTCAGTTGGACCTGAACTAACATATAAGACGAAGAGCGTAAAGAGCTAATAGATAGATTCATAAGCTGAGGATATTTTTGCATATAAATAAGTAGGTATCATGTAATTATTTCTTTTAAAAGTCCCACAGCTGATAGGATGTCCTCAGTGTTGACCCCTGAACTGAGTTTGGTGCTCCACAAATGTTTTTTTTCAAAGTCTAGGCTAGCTTGTTTTGTTTTGTTTTGCTAAGTAGAAATCTAGTATTCACTTCAGTATATCTATCCTTACCCTCAAAAGGGACAAGTGGTAGAATATGTGTTATCTTGTCAAAATTTCTTACATTAAAATACTTCAAAATTCAAAGCAGATGTGTGTACTTAATTTAACAGTAATATATCCTCTAGGGGCAGTTAGTTATACTAATGAGAAATCCAGAGGTGGTGACAAGAAGTGATTTTACCTAAATATACAGCACAGGGTTTGTTAAGTAGCATAAGGAATATTAGACATAATTTTTCACTGATTAAATGAGTGTTCTTTTTTAAAGATACAGAGCTGACTAGACTTCCAGATGTTGCAAACTCCATTCTACTTGAATGAACCTTCAGGGCAGAACACCAAATCTACAACTTCACTTGGCTGTACACACACAAACACACTGGAGGTCTCCAAAGCTGAACTGAACAGAAGACTAGCTGATCAGACATCAGCATAATATCAGCCTTGAAGCAAATCTTCCTTTCCAGGCACTTTGTGGGAGTGCCTGAAGAGAGAGGACAAGTAGAGACTTAAAATTACAAGATCAGGTTAAATGTGTGTGTGTGAGTGAGTGTGTGTGTGTGTGCATGTGCCTGTGCATATATGCCTTCCTAGTAATAAATATGTGTGCTGGTGGCAAAATTTAGACTGAAAGCTGATAATGAGATTGTAGTGAAGGTAGTATAGTTTATATCTTGCTCTGGCAGGGGTTTATTAGATCTTATAATTGTTGAATGACCAAAGTTACTTAGGTCAGTTCACAAAACTAAGTGTTATGTTTTATGCCAGATACCTGAAAGTTCAGGATACCTTTGCATTATGTGAGAAAAGTAGATGGGGAATTCCTGAACTTCTTTCATCCATTACTTGTCTCAGGTTCTCTGTTTAGGTCACCTTGGGATCTGTATTCAGGGACTCAAAGTTTTGCGAGATGCAGCAGCTGCAATTGGGCAATTAAATCAGTGGAGCAGTATTTGTTCTTATTGAGCTTCCACAGAATGAAAAGGTAAAAAAAAAATTTTCTTTTAAACTCACTCAAAATAACAGAGGCAGTGTGCTCTCAATTAATGATATATGTTATAGTTTGGGTTTTTTAGGGGGAGTGTGTGGTTTTTGGGTTTTTTTTTTGCATTCGGTTTTTTGCTGGAATACTACATCATCATTTATTCCTACCTATAGTAGTGTTAAGCCTAAGTTTTTGACTCTTCAGAAAACCTGTTCCTATAGTAGGGAAATATTGATTAAATCTATTTACAGAAGTGCCTTGTTGGGGAAAAGCATAGAAGAGTGAAGCAATGGAAAATCCCAATTTTTAGCCAACATGTCTTCTCACCAGGACAGACTTAAATTGTATTAGAGGAAATGTAACAAAGTTGAATCACACAAAATTATATCTGAAGATTGCAAAATTATCTCTAGATTACTCTAACAAACATCTCACAAAAACAAATGCCAATGGTCCATGCTAGCTAATAGTATTAAGAAAATGAGGTATTTTGGCTAGGACTTGAGAGAGATTAAATAAGAATGGTAGCTATTTTATACATACATCTGTCTACAGTAAAAATTGTATCATTATATTGAGACTGTAATGCATATAGCTATGCTACATGTGACAAGTATAATATTAAAGATGGGTGATAGAAAAGAGATTTATGTGGTTACACATTTATGATAGTTTACCTGAATAGTTATAGTCTAAACATTAAGTAGACTGAGAAAAGCTGAGAATGTATATTCAATCTCCAGAGCAGCCAGTAAAAAATAAGACAAAGAAATAAAGTTTAGCTGAAAAGTCAATAAATAAGTTAAAATGGGATTCTAAAAAACAATTATTTAATCCAAAAGAAGAAAGGATTATACCAAAGAAACAAAAAACAGAGAAGAGATAAAACACAAAACAAATAGTAAAGTGATAGATCAAAATACAGCCACATCAAAAAAATTTAAATATTAGTGGACTAACCACTCCAATGAAAACCAGACATAAGAATGGATAAAAAAGCAAAACTCAACTGCAACCTGTCTAAAAGAAACCATCTTCAAATATGAACATGCAAAGAAGTTGAAAATAAGTAGATGGACAAAAATAAGCCATATAAGAGTAAAAACAAAGGACATTTATAGTGGTAAAAGGATAACACATCTAGAAGACACAACAATTATAAATTTGTATGTACTTTATAATGGAGCTTCAAAGTACATGATGAAAACGCTGGCAGAATTTAAGAGAGAAATAGAAAATTTCATAAACACAGTCGGAAATTTAACAAACCTCTTCCAGCAGTTGATAAGACAAAACGTCTCAAAAAGTCTCAAAAAACTTGAGCTTCCACCCAAGAAACTAGAAAACTAAGAACATATTAAATCCAAAGCAAACAGAAAGATAAAACAATAAAAGTAAAGCAGAAATCTATTAAATTGGCAAAAGTAAATAGAGAAAAAATCAATGAAATAAAAAACTGGCTCTTTGAAAAAATTGGCAAAATTGATAAACTTCTAGCTTTAATGATAAAGGAAAAAAAAGAGCAAAAGGAGAAACAAATATCTAGGAATGAAGGAGATATCACTACAAATTGGAAAGGAGGAGGTGAAACTGTCCTTTCTTCTCACAGATGACATGACTATTTTAGGAAACCTGAAGAGTATCCAAAACTTCTACTAGAACTGTTAAGTGATTTAACAAGATTGTGGAATACATAGCCAACATACAAAAATCAATTATGTTTCTGTATATTAACAATAAACAATCAGACATTAAAATTGTTTAAAATAAAATTTGTAATAATGTAAAAAGTGTGCAATATTTAAGGAAAAATCTAACAAATATGTAAAGTGTACACTGAAAACTACAAAATTTTGAAGAGAAAAATTAGAGAATATGTAAAATGGAGAGATAAATTTTGTTCATGGATTAAATGACTCATATATTGTTTAGATTTTAATTTCTTCCCCTATAGATATAGAAATTGCAATCACTTATATTGCATCAGATATTTTATATAAGTTTAACAAACTTATTTTATAATTTATATGAAAATGCAAAGACTTTAGAAATGCCCCTTTTTAAAAAAATAAGGAACACTTACAATTCAAAAATAAGACAACATAACATAAAGTGAACAAAGTTTTTGAACAAAATTTCATGAAAAATGATATATTAATGGTCAATAAGCACATCAAAAGATACTCAACATCATCAGTCATGAGGGAAAGTAAATTAAAATTGAGACACCACTACCGACCCACTGAAATGACGAAAATTAAAAGATTGGCAGTACAAAGATTTGTAGAGGAAGTTGAGCAATTGGAACTCTCAAGCATTGCTGATGATAATGTAAAATATTAAAACAAATTAGTGAAAAAATTTGACAGTATCTTATGAAATTAAACATACATTTATATGCAAGCCAACTAACTCACTCTTAGGTCTTTACCCAAAATAAATGAAAATACATGTCCATACAAAGGATTTCAGATTGTCTTCTGAAAATCTGGATCTAAAATTGATTAGAATCTTTTTTAAAAGTAGCACAAGATCTAAAGTGTGTATTTATAAGCTGTATTAAAATGTTCATAGGTGCTTCATTTATATTAGGCAAAAGCTAGAAGTAAATGTTCATCAAGACATGAATGTGCAGGCAAATTGTGGTATATTCATAAAAAGTATTACTACTTAGCTATTGGAAGAAATGGGCTATTGATATATGTAATAAAATGGGGAAAAATTTTATACTGAAGAAAAGAAACCAGGCATAAAAAGTGCATTCTGATTTATTACATTTATATGAAATTTTATAAAAGGGAAATCTAATCTATAATGACAGAAAACAGATTAGTGATTTCCAGAGACCCAGGGTGGAGAGAAGGGGCTAACTGCAAAAAGGCGTGAGGAAATGTAGTTGAGTGATGTTTCCATGCTTTGTGTTAGCAGTTACTCAAATGCATGCATTTGTCAAATCCCATTAAACTACATTTTAAATGTGTGCATTTCACTGAATGTCAATTATATTTAAAGTTTATTAAAAATAAAATTTTAAAACCAAAGGAAAAATCTTCAAGTAGCTAATGTAATATTCAAGAATGAGGAAAAGCTGATATCATATTGTAATACTGTCTGAACTTCCTTAGTATCCTGTTTTTCCACTTCAGTTTTTCTTAACATTTTTATTTTTCAAAAAGGTAAATTGGTAACTGTGGTGATGTAGTCCGAATTTTAATGTAAGATGCAATAGTTAGAGGACCAGAAGATGTTTCATTTTATAAATACTTAAAGGGGGAAAAAGCCTGTATTAAAATCAGCATGCATTAGACAATGTGACTAAGAAGTGTGGCTGATGTAATTATCTAAGGATTCAAAGCTTTCTATCATAAACACAACGGTCATTCTTTCTGAAAATTCATGGAGGACAAAGGCAGTATCCATTTTTTTAGAAAAAGTTTCAAGCATAGAACCCAGTTACAGATTTTGGCTTTGACTCCAATGATCCCAGCCTTCTCTGGGGTATGGTTTCTCACTTTCCTGAGTTCTAACCCATTTCTGCTCTTTGCTCTTAAAATCAAGTAAAGTTCTATCCAAGAATTTCCAGAAATACACATAAGTATAGGGCAGAAAAAGGTATATTTTTATTTTATTTTTTTTTATTTTTTTTTATTTTTTTTCCTTGCGTTATGCGGGCCTCTCACTGTTGTGGCCTCTCCCATTTGCGGAGCACAGGCTCCGGACGCGCAGGCTCAGCGGCCATGGCTCACGGGCCCAGCCGCTCCGCGGCACGCGGGATCCTCCCGAAACGGGGCACGAACCCGCGTCCCCTGCATCGGCAGGCGGACTCTCAAGCACTGCGCCACCAGGGAAGCCCAGAAAAAGGTATATTTTTAGAGAGATGAATGAAAAATAATTTTAGAGCACCACGCTAGTACTGATCAGTGGTAAACATGGGTGTTTAAGAGAATTCCAAATCAGATATATATGTGTGTATAGACATACCTGTGTTCTTATTTATGATGGATAAGTATATACAGAAAAATTAATGCATGATTACACTGATATAAATGTATATAAATATCTGGAGGTCTGTGTCCATATTGAAAAGAAATATATCTTCTAATACCCTGTAAGAAGAGTTGTCTAATCTCTCCCCCAATCACTTGAATAGAGGAATTAAGATACTCTGCAAGGGTTTTTTATTCAACAAAATTTTTAATTAAGTTATAATTAACATACAATATTATATTAATTTTATGTGTACCACATTGTGATTCAATATTTGTATACATTATTAAATGACCACCACAATAAGACCACTTACCATCTGTCATGATACAAAATTTTATATTATTGATTATATTCTCTATGTATATATCATATCCCTGTGACTTATTTATTTTATACCTGAACTTTTGTACCTTTTAATTCCCTTCTCCTATGTTATTTGTCCCCTCACACTGCTCTGCTCTGGCAACCACTTCATTCTCTGTCTATGAGTCTGTTTCTGTTTTGTTTTATTTGTTTGTTCTAATTTTTAGATTCCACATATAAGTGAGACCATATGGTATTTGTCTTTCTCTGTCTGACTTATTTCACTTAGCACAATACCTTCTAGGTCCATCTATGGTGTCACAAAATACAAGAGTTCATTCGTTTTTATGGTCGAGTAATATTCCATTGTGTGTGTGTGTGTGTACCACATCTTCTTTATTCATTCATCTATCAGTGGGCAGCTTCCATATCTTGGCTGTTTGAATAATGCTGCAATGAACATAGGGGCACATATATCTTTTCAAATTAGTACTTTCATTTTCTTCAGTTAAATACCCAGGAGTGAAATTACTCCTGGTCGTATGGTAGTTCTATTTTTAATTTTTTGAGGAACCTGCATACTGTTTTCCATAGTGGCTGCACCAATTTACATTCCTACCAACAGCACACAATGGTTCCATTTTATCCACATCCTCACGAACACTTGTTGTGTCTTGTCTTTTTGATAATAGCCATTCTGACAGGTGTTAGGTGGTATCACATTATGGTTTTGATTTGCATTTCCCTGATGATTGTGATGTTGAGCATCTTTTCTTGTGCCTATTGGCCATCCATATGCCTTTTTTGGAAAAATATCTCTTTTTGTTTTACTTGTGGAAGTAGCACACTAATTCAAGTTTATTTAACAAAATAGAGAAAGATTTCACAAAAACTGGAATATTTTGAATGAAACAAAATTAAAGTAGTATTTATAAATTCATGAATTTACTCTCTTATGACAGAAATCACAGCAAGATCCTTTTTGACCCATCTCGTAGAGAAATGGAAATAAAAACAAAAATAAACAAATGGGACCTAATGAAACTTAAAAGGTTTTGCACAGCAAAGGAAACCATAAAAAAAACGAATAGATAACCCTCAGAATGGGATAAAATATTTGTAAACAAATCAACAGACACAGGATTAACCTCCAAAATATACAGACAGCTTATGTAGCTCAATATCAAACAAACAAACAAACAAAAAAACCCAGCTCAAAAATGGGCAGAAGATCTAAATAGACATTTCTCCAAGGAAGATATAGAGTTTGCCAACAAACACGTGGAAGGATGCTCAACATCACTAATTATTAGAGAAAGGTAAATCAAAACTACAATGAGGTATCACCTCACACCAGTCAGAATGGCCATCAGCAAAATATCTACAAACAATAAATGCTGGAGAGGGTGTGAGGAAAAGGGAACCCTCTTGCACTGTTGGTGGGAATGTAGTTTGATACAGCCACTATGGAGGACAGTATAGAGGTTCCTTAAAAAACTAAAAATAGAACTCCCATATGACCCAGCAATCCCACTACTGGGCATAAACCCTGAGAAAACCATAATTCAAAAATAGTCATGTACCACAATGTTCATTGCAGCTCTATTTACAGCAGCCAGGACATGGAAGCAACCTAAGTGTCCATCGACAGATGAATGGATAAAGAAGATGTGGTACATATATACAATGGAATATTATTCAGCCATAAAGAGAACTTAAATTGAGTTATTTGTAGTGAGGTGGATGGATCTAGAGTCTGTCATATAGAGTGAAGTAAGCCAGAAAGAGAAAAACAAATACCATATGTTAACACATAAATATGGAATCTAAAAAAAAAAAAAAAAAAAAGTTTCTGAAGAACCTAGGGGAAAGGGCAAGACAGGAATGGGGGCCAGATATAGAGAATGGACTTGAGGACACGGGAAGGGGTAAGCTGGGACGAAGTGAGAGAGTGACATGGACATGTATACACTACCAAATGTAAAATAGATAGCTATTGGGAAGTAGTTGCATAGCACAGGGAGACCAGCTTGGTGTTTTGTGACCACCTAGAGGCATGGGATAGGGAAGGTGGGAGGGAGACGCAAGAGGGAGGGGATATGGAGATAAATGTACACGTATAGCTGATTCACTTTGTTGTACAACAGAAACCAACACAACCTTGTAAAGCAATTATACTCCAATAAAGATGTTTAAAAAAAAAGAATGGATGAGGGCCTTCCCTGTTGGCACAGTGTTTAAGAATTTGCCTCCCAGTGCAGGGGACACGGGTTCCAGCCCTGGTCCGGGAAGAACCCACATGCCACGGAGCAACTAAGCCCGTGTGCCATGACTACTGAACCTGAACTCTAGAACTCTATTGCCCAAACTACTGAGTCTGCATGCCACAGCTACTGAAGCCCACATACCCTAGGGCCCATGCTCTGCAACAAGAGAAGCCACTGCAATGAGAAGCCTTTGAACCATAACGAGAGAGTCGCCCCCACTCGCTGCAACTAGAGAAAGCCTGCATGCAGCAACAAAGACCCAACTCAGCCAAAAATAATTAAATAAATTAAATAAATAAAAAAAAGAATGGGTGAATATGCCCAAAAGATATGAAGAAGCTATACAATAAAGAAAAAATTCAATGGTGAATATATATCTTTAAGGAGCCAATCTCCACAGTTATTAAATATAAATTACCACGGAAATGCCTTTCATTTTGTTTTACTGTTTTTCATTTGCTGATTAGCAAAGATTAAAACGAACAATGTTACCCAGTATTTAAGGCTGTGGGGGAACAACCAGTTTTACACTTTGTTTATAAACCTCTTTGGAGGTAACCATATGCATCAAAAGCCTTGAAATTTTAAACACCCTTTGACCCAGTGTTTCCACTTTTGGAAGTTTATCCTAATGATAGAATCCAATGTGTGTAAAAGGATATTCTGTGCAGCATTTTAATAAAAGCCATAATATTGAAACTATAGTGTTTGCAATTGGGGCTAGAGTAAACAAATTACAGTCCATCCATACCATGGAATACATGACATTAAAAAGGATGATGCAGGTATATTAGTACAGAAATGTGTTCATAATTTTAAAGAGAAGCAAGTTAAAAACAGCATGTCAAGTATGATCCTATTTTTATATAAATATATTTACATATGCATAAAAAAGTAGAGGGACAGTCTCCAAAATCTGGGTGTTTGTTTTTTTTCTTTATGGAAGAAGGTAGATTATGGGTGATTTTTTTCCTTTTCTTTTTGATTTCTGTATTTTCTAAAGCTTTGACAATAAAAAAAATGTACTGCTATTGTAATTACAATTTTCTTAAAAAATATTGTTCTTTAAAATAAGAAAAAGAAACATCAAAGAAACTCAACAAACTATATGTAAGATGAACTCAAAGACATCCACACTGAGACACATTACAATAAAAAATTTAAAAGCCAAAGACAGAGACTACTATTTAGTAGTTTCCTTTCCTCTTTCTCTCCTCTGTCTCTAGCTACAATAAATCCATTCATAAAACACTCCCCTAAATTCCACCTTGTCATGGTCTGGTATATAAAATTAAGTATAATCTTTCTGTTCTTAATAGAACTTTCTAAGTAATTTCTATCATTGAGAGTTTCTTCACGTCACCAACTCTCTTGTGTTTCAGCTCTCACCAGAGAAAGGCTCTCTATTGCCTACCCTTGTTAATTGTTCTCTCTCTCCCTATGCAGTTATTTAATATTTACCTTGGCAGATGTATTTAACTCAAAAGTTATTAAAGATACAGCATGGGCTTACACTGATAATTAAATTTAATTCATCACACATGACAAGAGCTTAAATCACAAGAAAGAGTTTTATTTGTCCCTTTAAAGTATTGCCCATACTCATGTTTCCTGGTGGATTTAGGAATATTGCAGAGGTGGAACCATGCAATTACAAATGGGATTCTAAAGTCAAGACAAAAGAAAATATTTAAAGCTATTTGAGGTTGAGAGGCAAAGGGATGCAACAATTTTCACTAGTTTCTACTATAGTAGACAAGGTCTTTTCCAATGTCCAGGAATTAATTTAGGGCCAAGAAAGATGTTCACTGGGTTGCAATAGAATATTGGTAGAAAAACTGCACCAAGATAACAGAAAAAGACTACCATGATGTACTGATGTACATCTAGTTAAGGAAAGATAATTAACCTAGTAAAAGAGAATCAAAATTTTACTTAATTATTTTTCTTTAGATATGGCTGTCCTCAATTTATAGAGTTGTATAGTATCTAATCTTTTTCAAAATGTGTATATAAAAAAGAAGAATAAAAAGCAAATGCATTATGTTTGTGCAAACTTTTTGAACATATTATTTGAAACTATCCAGAATCAGGAGGCTATACTATAGGAGTTGTATAAAGATTCAAATAGCTATTGATTAGTGTTCTCCTACTCTGGAAGTGCTACAGAAAAAGAGTGAAATGATATATCATCACCTTAAAATACAGACACATGCTCAGATGGCAAAAGATATCACATACACACAAACACACACATAACTTAAGAAGTTAATCAATTAAATAAGATAGGAAAACATGTAGAATATAAAGTCTTAACTTAAGGCAGAGACTATCTAATCTTTAAAATATCAAAAAAAGAAAATTAAATTAATAATGCACAAAGAAATATCCAATTATCATCCAAAAGCTTGTCTACCACATAATGTTAATATTAAGGCAATTACATTTTCACATCCCCATGGTGCCTTAGAGGAATAGCCATATTCTATGATCTGTGAATAAAACTGTTAGATAACAGATGAAAAAATAAAGCATGCCATATGAAAGACCTTCTCGAAAAAGAAAATAACAAATAGAGCATGTAGAATATGGATTTTAAAGTGAACTTAAATTTAATATGATTAGTATTTTACAAATCTTCCTTACATCAAATAATAGCTCAGTTTTATTATCCAACTGTATAAACTTTATAGCAAATGATGTTGTAAAGTGAATTAGCTAAAACTTATATTCTACATCTTTTGAAGCAACATGATTAAGCAACTAAGTACAGAATATGTAATTACTCTTATATGATTAAAAAAAAAATTACAAATCCTCCCTAGATAAAATATTAGGAACATTTGATGAATGAATAATATGAATGAATAATAATCTCTATTTAATTTTTAATAAGAAATGTTAATACCTTGTATAGTATTTGATAGTATAAGACAACAAAACACAAGGCCAAAACAGGTACATGAAAAAAGGCAATCGAAGGACTATATGTATGAATCCATATGTTAATATCTAATCAATTAGATATACTACAATACTATGTTAATATCTAGCCAATTAGATATACTACAATACATACAGTATTGTATTTAATACAATGTATATACTGCATCTTGATCTCGTGTAGATAACACTTATCTATAAGTTTTAGTGTCATCATCTCTCTTCCTTTTTTTTAATATTTGCCCTGGCACATTCCTTGAGGAATAATTTTTGAGTGTATATATTTCTGAACTCTGGCATGAACCTGAGACTGTGCTTTTTAAAACTGATGACCCATGGAGCCACTCCTCATGACAAGCTGTTCTCTTTTCATAGTAATATTTAACATTTTTCTTTTTATTTATTAATGGATTTTTATTGACTTGAGGTGGATCAAATCAATTTTTTTCTTGACTGGGGGCAATGCTCTTCCCCAAAATATCTCCCTAATATTCCCTTCTATGTGAAGGGTGTTTCACTCTCTTGTTTTTTTTTTGTTTTTTTTTTGGTACTTCCCTCTAATCTCTCTTGAGTGAGAGATCTGACTTATTTGATGAGTTTAGGAGATGAATCATGTATGATGCCTTAGCCCTTCCTGCTCACTTATTTAGGCAATACCTGACTACAGGGAGCAGGTTTTCTCCTCTAATTCTCCATCCTGTAAAAAATACAATATAGGCCCCCTTTGGAGAAGTCCATGAATTCTCAATGGTACCTGAGCCTGAGAGACTATATCTGATCATTTATACTATTGCACCTACTGTTGCCACAAACCTAAATCACATTCTCCAACATTAGCTTTATGAATAATAATGTTTTGTCTTATGAAATGCTTTGTCTTATCTCTCAACTGGTTCAAAAAGATAGTAGGAAAGAAGTGTATTATAATTTAGTTGTATCTCTAAAATCCAAACATTCTCCAACGCCCCCCCCAAATTATTTTTGTTTCAGGGCTGCTTCAGCAGGAGAGAGGGACCCAAAGAGGCATTTTTTCGCCCCCCCCAAATTATTTTTGTTTCAGGGCTGCTTCAGCAGTAGAGAGGGACCCAAGGAGGTATTTTTTCACCAAGTAGATTAAGAAAGGTTTGCAAGTACAAGTGTCATGAGTGGAAAAAGAATAGAAATTGACTTTTAAAATCAAATTCATTGGAATCATAGAATCTGATTTTAACACTTCAGTACCTTTCCTAAATGAACCAATATACAAATAATTATTAAACAATAACTGTACACTGTCCTGTTTGTAAAGTCAGTTAATTTGTTATTTAACTACGTGAATTTCAATCATATTTGGTAGAGCCTATTTTTACTAGGAATTAATTTTATCCTTTAAAAAAATCTGTGGGGCTTCCCTAGTGGCGCAGTGGTTGAGAGTCCGCCTGCCGATGCAGGGAACACGGGCTCGTGCCCTGGTCCGGGAAGATCCCATATGCCGCGGAGCCTGCGCGTCCGGAGCCTGTGCTCCGCAACGGGAGAGGCCACAACAGTGAGAGGCCCACGTACCGAAGTTAAAAAAAAAAAAAATCTGTGAAATATTTTAACAATTAAATATCCACAGATTATCAATTTTACATTAAAACACATCAATGAAATCACTATAGTTTTTTAACAAGAAAATTAATTTCAGCTACAGAAGCTAAAAAATTAGTCCTTTCTCTGATTCAATGAACCCAGGAACTTGACTTGAAAGGCCAGAGTCACAGAGGGTGACTGCCAACTACTCTGTGCCTATTTATGGACTTGTTGTGGTAAGTACTCTCCTGACAGCCAGTGCTAAATCTAATCAATCATCCCTTAAATACATCATAGTGTAAATTCACCTCACTCCTTCATTAGCATTCATTAACAATTAATCAACACAGCAGGAGTCTCTAGAAAGTTCAACAATCCATAAGTTACATTTACATTAAAGATGAGCAAACATAAAGAGAGATAAAAAAGAAACAGGAGATGAACAGTGTCAAATCTGTGGGAGAAAACTAGTTTGATTTGATCTTCAAAAAACAAAAATCGACAGAATTTAATTTTTTAGCCTAAGACTTAAACTCTTGATTAACAAGCAGTAGCCTGCATAACTCTATTACAGTTGTCACAGACATATTTATGCTCCCATGAGCCTACTGAGTACATTTGTTCCACTTCAAGAAAGCCTATGTATTGTCATTATATCTTCAAAAGTAACGAAAAGATGTTGTATCCAATTTTTTGCAATTGTGGGCAATAGCTTAATTCAGTCTTTAACTGTGCTCTTGCTGACAGTTGAGGGTTATAATGGAAACCTATTTCCCTGCAGGATGAAAAGGAGTCCTGCTGTGGAGTATAATACCTTGAACCTATAGCTGAGAGCTGTATTGTACCCACTGAATTATCTCTCTTCAAAATGAGAGAAATAGGGAGGGGGGTGTCCTTTACTGGTCAGCACCATCATAAGATGAGGAATCATGAAGTCCTCTCTTGTCTAATCTCATTGAATTCTTCTGAGTTCTCAGACAGTCTAACTTAGTTTTCCCATCAGGAAAAGACAATCTCAGGAATTATTTCTTGAGGGTGAAAAAAATAATAATGCAAAAAAGAAATTTTGCATGCACGTTATTTTAATGCCTTGATTTAATTATTCCAGCTTACCATCTTATTTAAAAGTAATACAGAATCACTGTGATCACATGAGAAATCTAAGTTTCAAAATGATATTAACTCAGAGAAACATGTCCAAAGGTGTCATAAAGGTAGCAACTACTGCAGCCACCCATAGCTAATGTAAATAATACCTACTTGGAATATAAATGCTAAATAAATAATATATTTTAGCATATGATACATTTAATTTAGACATACATGTACTTGATTATAACAGAGTTATTCAGTTGGCCCACACATGTTGAAGTCTTTGACTCAGGACATGACTTGAAACTATTTATCTCCAAACAAATACCTCAAACCTTAGTATAATCCAAACACCTTGCTTTGGTAAACTTATTTCAGCAAGCGTGAGCACCAAATTGCTACCAACAGGATTGCTTTATTTTGGGAGAAGTAAAGGGCCTTCAAAGATCTTGGTCTCAAACTGCAGTGGAAAGAAAGACCTAGATTTTTTTTTTCCTTTTCCCTTTATAGAAAATTTTACAAATGTCACAATTTGTTGAATTGGTCCAGTCTGGTTCTCCATGGTTATATGTCAAAATAAGGGTGAAGTAGCTGGCTGCTCAGAAACACTCATCACCTGAGTTTCAAAATAGACTTCTGAACTCTTCTGAACCACTGCCACCTCTCTTTTTGTTGAGTTATTCTGGATGTTTTCTAAAAGCAGACTGTATTCTAGATTTATTTTGAAGAAAAATAGTCTTCTAAATTTTTTTCTAAATAATTTATTATTTCCAAATACCTTTTGCCAAGGTTTAAGCTCATTTCTAGTGTACATTTCAGAAGCTGGTAGGGTTATGCTTAGAAATTTTGTTTTCTTATCTTGCTTCTCCATTTTATCCCATCAATTCACTGATCTGAAGAAAACAATACAGTCTGGATAGAAAACTGAATTAGCTGATGAAAGCATTAAATTAGAGACATGTTAAGATATCATTCAGGCCATTGAAGACTCTACAGTTCTCTACTTAAGTCCAGCAGTAACTCACATCCTCATCACCAGAGCCTCTGACTGCAGTCATTGGCAGTGACTGACAGGCTCACATCAAGAGGCATCAAACCTTCATACATTTTTAAATACCCTAAATGATCCTAATGGAGAATTTAAAACAATTTGGGGATTCAATATTAGGGAAATGCATTCAAATGCAAGATCAGACAAACATATTAGCCAATACTCAAAGTATTAATGGACCTAAGTACTAAATATGTCCAGTTGAAGATAATTCATAAGGCTTTCCAGACACCAGGGATGGTCTTTAGGGTGGGGGTGGAGAGGACCCAGTCAGGAAATGGGAATAAAAGATGAACAAGATGAGGAAAGAGGAAGGAGGTCAGTGCTACTGAGATAGATGCAGACAGAGAAGTGATTAGTTTTGTATCTTCTGTTTTCAGACAAACTGAATCATGCATTAGACCACTTTCCAGCTATTCAGTTAGCTAAGTTAGCATTCTTGGTCTCATAAAGACATGAGTTTAAAAATTAACAAAGTGGGTGGGGGGAGAAATAAATTGGAAGATTGGAATTGACACATACACACTACTATATATAAAATGGATAACTAATAAGGACTTACTGTATAGCACTGGAAACTCTGCTCGGTACTCTGTAATGGCCTGTATGGGAAAAGAATCTAAGAAAGAGTGGATATATGTATATGTATAACAAACTCACTCTGCTGTACATCTGAAACTAACACAACGTTGTAAATCAAATATACCCCAATAAATATTTTTAAATAAAAATGAAATTAAAATTAACAAAATAAAAAAGATTTCACATGGTCACTATGTTCACAGTAATATGGCAAGGAGCTGCCGTATTACTCCAGAGGTAGCATATTCCTAAAGCACAGAATGGAGATACTGCTCATTCTCTCTTTTTTTTTTTTTTTTTTTGCAGTACGCGGGCCTCTCACTGTTGTGGCCTCTCCCGCTGCGGAACACAGGCTCCAGATGCGCAGGCTCAGCAGCCATGGCTCACGGGCCTAGCCGCTCTATAGCATGTGGGATCCTCCCGGACCGGGGCACGAACCTGTGTCCCCCTCATCGGCAGGCAGACTCCCAACCACTGCGCCACCAGGGAAGCCCCTCATTCTCATTTTTAATAAAACTTAGGAAAGAGGGAAAGCCAAACTTCTTATAGCAGTCTGATTTTAAGTACATTACTTACTATCTCTGTTTTGGTTTTCTCATATAAATATATATATATATATATATATATATATATATATATATACACACATATATATATACATATATATATAGTACCAAACTCTCAAGGTTGTTATGAGGGCTATGTGATTCAATATTTATAAAGGGCTTGAAAAGAAGGCCTGGTATATAGTAAGCATTATGTATGTATTGCTATTGTTATTTAAGTCTTAGAATTTCTCAAGTGCAATGTAATAAATATATTTTCTGAAAAAGGTGATTAGTTCACATTGGAAAGTCTAAATTTCCTAGTTCAATTCCTGGCTCATTAAATGGTAGATATTAGTTCATTATCGTTATAGTTACTAAAAATACATTAGGCAAAGAGCCCAGGGATAAGATTTAGGAATAAAATTCAGAAATGCCTTGACCAATTCTTATTTAGCTGCAATGTATGTAAGAGTAGTCCCCGTGGTTTATTTGATAATATAAATAAAATATCCTTATATCGATGGTTTACAATGTTTGCACGTATATGGATAAGTTTATTAAAGCAATGGACCACATGAAATATCTACCCCAAATTTCTGAGTTGTGTAATAGATTCTCAAGAGGGCTTTGAAAAAGAGTAATATATCTAATGAACCTCTGATAAAGCATGTTACAAGTAAACTATGATTGCACAAGAATTAAAAATATAGACATTGCTGTATTACAAACTTAATGTTATAAGAGTTTACCAGTATGTTTTCTGAATTTCTCTGGGCCACACATTGTGATGTAACAGTGAGAAATTTTTCTACCAGTATCCATTCATGGAGCAAGTATTTTTTTCTTACTTCTTGGCCAAGTGTTTTAACTGATACTGAGGAATGATGGAGAAGAGGCCATGTTCCAAAATGAGAACTCTGAAAGCACAAAGTTCAGCTTTTACGGTAGAGCAGTTACACATGGATATAAGTTCAAGTGTAGGCTATAAAAGGAGAAAAAGAAGGCACAACACCATCAAAAATGACTCAAACATAGTGGGAAATACAACTGGGTAAAGAATAGAGAGGCACTTCCCTGGTGGCAGAGTGGTTAAGAATCTGCCTGCCAATGCAGGGGACACAGGTTCGAGCCCTGGTCCAGGAAGATCCCACATGCCGTGGAGCAAAAAAGCCCATGCACCACAACAACTGAGCGTGCGCTCTAGAGCCCATGAGCCACAACTACTGAAGTCCATGAGCCTAGAGCGCATGCTCCACAACAAGAGAATCGACCACAATGAGAAGCCCACACACCACAACAAAGAGTAGCCCTCACTCACCACAACTAGAGAAAAGCCCACGTGCAGCAATGAAGACCCAACACAGCCAAAAATAAAATATAAAACCCAGAATATAAAGGTCTAGGCTGGTGCAAAAAAAAAATCAATGGATATCTACAAACCAGAAGGAGTACAGGAAGGCAGATGGCCAGTGTCAGATGTCAAAGAATTACATGAAGCCTGAAATTTAGAGACAAGATGCAGTCACTAAAAGAAAGAGATATTGGGTACCCTTCAGATTATCTACCAAGTAAAAGGAGAGAGAAGAATAAGGGAAGAACCAAGTCATTGAAGAACCAGAAAATATAGTAGGAACCTGCTGCCACAGAGCTGGAGCATAGGATAGGAGGATTTAAAGCATAAGGCAGTCACAGAGGAATTGGAAGATAAAGCAAGGGCTTAATTTCCAGAGAACAGGTTACAAAGTTCATGTTAGGAGCAGCAGCCAATCCTGCTCAATCTTTTTTTTTTTTTTTTTTTTCCCCCACCATGTGGCATGTAAGATCTTAGTTCCTCAATCAGGGATTAAACCTGTGCCCACTTCAGTGGAAGTATGGAGTCTTAACCACTGGACCACCAGGGAAGTCCCCCTGCTCACTCTTGAATCACTGGTTTACCTATCCAGAGCTCCTATGTCTGTGCTCCAGACCAGAGGTACGACTTGTTCTGGAGTCTTATATAGGAAAGATTTTTTATGAATGAATAATTAAATGATTCTGACTGTTAAAATTAAAAACAAAGGGCTAGCAGAGCTCTCCGTTCCATGAATAATGCAGTAGCTTCACTTTAGCTTCTTTCTTTGTTACTTTGACCTCTTGGTCCATGACATAGCTCTCTTCAAGCTTAAGATACATTTTTTTTCATGTAAATGTTCCGGGTTCAGTGAAACTACTCAGTACACAGCTACTTTTACAGCTAGAGCTATAATAATGTTTAAAATGAAAAATAAGTCAGGAATCCATAACATACTTCATCAAGGAAATGAAAATTAAAACAAGGAGATACCACTACACACCTATTAGAATGACCAAAATCCAGAATACTGACAACACCAAATGCTGGTGAATACGTAGAGCAAAAGGAGCTCTCATTTAGTGCAAAATGGTATAGCCACCTTGGAAGACAGTTTAGAGTTTTCTCACAAAATTAAACACACACTTACCATGTTATCCAGCAACTGTGTTCCTTGGTATTTACCCAAAGGACTTGAAAACTTATGTCCACATGAAAACCTGCACACGGATGCTATAGCAGCTTTATTCATACTTGCCACAACTTGGAAGCAACCAAGATGTCCTTCAGAAAGTGAATGGAAAAATAAATTGTGGTACATCTAGACAATGGAATAGTATCCAGCTCTAAAACGAAATAAGCTATCAAGCCATGAAAAGGCATGGAGAAACTTTAAATGTGTGTTACTAAGTAAAAGAAGCCAATCTGAGAAGGCTACATATCATAAGACTTTAACTATATGGAAGTATGGAGAAAGAAATACTAAGACAATTAGAAGATCAATGGTTGCCAGGGTTGGGAAAAGTGGGACGTATAAATAGGCAGAGAATAGAAGTTTTTAGGGCAGTGAAAATACTCTGTATGGCACCATAGGTAGATTCATGTCCTTATATATTTGTCTAAGCTCATAGAAGGTACAATAGCAAGAGAGAACCCCAATGTAGACTATGGTATTTGGGTGATTATGATTAAGATTATGATAGGTGTCAAATAGCTTCATGGATTGTAACAAATATACCACTCTGGTGCGGGGTGTTGCTAAAGGAGGAGACTATGCATGAGAGGGGTAGAAGACATATGGGAAATCTCTGCACCTTCCCCTTAATATTGCTGTGAATTTTAAACTGCTCTAAAAAAAAATAAAGTCTTAGTAATAAATTAAAAGTAAAAAGAATTCCGTCATTTTCCGAGAAACAGATGCACTGACTGATTTAGAGTGACGTACCATAAATATTGATGGTACTTAATGCTCAAGTACCATGAAGTTCTCAATGGACATAAGTTATTTGGTCGATCTTCATTCTTAATGGAAAAAAAGACTTTTTAGGTAAAGTTTTTTAAATGATTTTTCACAGTGAATTCTTTTTTTCTTTTAACATCTTTATTGGAGAATAATTGCTTTATAATGGTGTGTTAGTTTATGCTTTATAACAAAGTGAATCAGCTATACATATACATATATCCCCATAACTTCTCCTTCTTGCATCTCCCTCTCATCCTCCATATCCCACCCCTCTAGCTGGACACAAAGCACCAAGCTGATCTCCCTGTTCTATGCAGCTTCTTACCACCAGCTATCTGTTTTATATTTGGTAGTATATATAACTCCATGCCACTCTCTCACTTCTTCCCAGCTTATGCTTCCCCTTTCCCGTGTTCTCAAGTACATTCTTTATATCTGCGTCTTTATTCCTGTCCTTCCCCTAGGTTCTTCAGAAGGTTTTTCCTTTTCTTTTCTTTTCTTTTTTTTTTTAGATTCCATATATATGTGTTAGCATATAGTATTTGTTTTTCTCTTTCTGACTTACCTCAGTCTGTATGACAGACTCTAGGTCCATCCACATCCCTACAAATAACTCAATCTGTTTCTTTTTATGGCTGAGTAATATTCCATTGTATATATGTGCTACATCTTCTTTATCCATTCATCTGTTGATGGACACTTAGGTTGCTTCCATGTCCCGGCTGTTTTAAAAAGAGTTGCAATGAACATTGTGGTATATGACTCTTTATGAATTATGGTTTTCTCAGGGTATATGCCCAGTAGTGGGATTGCTGGGTCATATGGTAGGTCTATTTTTGTTTTTTAAGGAACTTCCATATTGTTCTCCATAGTGGCTGTATCAATTTACATTCCCACCAACAGTGTAAGAGGGTTCCCTTTTCTCCACACCCTCTCCAACATTTATTGTTTGTAGATTTTTTGATGATGGCCATTCTGACCAGTGTGAGGTGATACCACATTGTAGTTTTGATTTGCATTTCTCTAATGATTAGTAATGTTGAGCATCCTTCCATGTGTTTGTTGGCAACCTGTATATCTTCTTTGGAGAAATGTCTATTTAGGTCTTCTTCCCATTTTTGGATTGGGTTGTTTGTTTTTCTGATATTGAGCTGCATGAGCTGCTTGTAAATTTTGGTGATTATTCCTCTGTCAGTTGCTTCATTTGCAAATATTTTCACCCATTCTGATGGTTGTCTTTTCATCTTATTTATGGTTTACTCTGCTGTGCAAAAACCTTTCACTTTCATTAGGTCCCATTTGTTTATTTTTGTTTTTATTTCCATTTCCCTAGGAGGTGGCTCAAAAGGATTTTGCTGTTATTTATGTCATAGAATGTTCTGCTTATGTTTTCCTCTAAGAGCTTTATAGTGCCTGGTCCTACATTTAGGTCTTTAATCCATTTTGAGTTTATTCTTTTGTGTGGTGTTAGGGAGTGTTCTAATTTCATTCTTTTACAGGTAGTTATCCAGGTTTCCCAGCACCAATCATTGAAGAGGCTGTCTTTTCTCCATTGTATAGTCTTGCCTCCTTTATCAAAGATAAGATGGCCATATGTATGTGGGTTTATCTCTGGGCTTTCTATCCTCTTCCATTGATCTATATTTCTATTTTTGTGCCAGTACCATACTCTCTGGATTACTGTAGTATAGTCTGAAGTCAGGGAGCCTGATTCCCCCAGCTCCGTTTTTCATTCTCAAGATTGCTGTGGCTATTTGGGGTCTTTTCTGTTTCCATACAAATTGTGAAATTTTTTGTTCTAGTTCTGTGAAAAATGACAGTGGTAGTTTGATAGGGATTGCATTGAATCTGTAGGTTGCTTTGAGTAGTAGAGTCATTTTCACAATGTTGATTCTTCCAATCCAAGAACATGGTATATCTCGCCATCTATTTGTATCATCTTTAATTTCTTTCATCAGTGTCTTATAATTTTCTGCATACAGGTCTTTTGTCTCCTTAGGTAGGTTAATTCCTAGGTATTTTATTCTTTTTGTTGCAATGGTAAATGGGAGTGTTTCCTTAATTTTTCTTCCAGATTTTTCATCATTAGTGTATAGGAATGCAGGAGATTTCTGTGAATTAATTTTTTATCCTGCTACTTTACCAAATTTGTTGATTAGCTCTAGTAGTTATCTGGTACCATCTTTAGGATACTCTATGTATAATATCATGTCATCTGCAAACAGTGACAGCTTTACTTCTTCTGTTTCAATTTGGATTCCCTTTCTTTCTTTTTCCTCTCTGATTGCTGTGGCTAAAACTTCCAAAACTATGTTGAATAATAGTGGTGAGAGTGGGCAACCTTGTCTTGTTCCTGATCTTAGTGGAAGTAGTTTCAGTTTTTCACCATTGAGAATGATGTTTGCTGTGGGTTTGTCATATATGGCCTTTATTATGTTGAGGTAAGTTCTCTCTATGCCTACTTTCTGGAGAGTTTTTATCATAAATGGGTGTTGAATTTTGTTGAAAGCTTTCTCTGCATCTATTGAGATGATCATATGTTTTTTCTCCTTCCATTTGTTAATATGGTTTATCACATTGATTGATTTGCATATATTGAAGAATCCTCGCATGTCACGATAAACCTCACTAATCATCGTGTATGATCATTTTAATGTGCTGTTGGATCCTGTTTGCTAGTATTTTGTTAAGGATTTTTGCACCTCTGTTCATCAGTGATATTGGCCTGTAGTTTTCTTTCTTTGTGACATCTTTGTCTGGTTTTGGTATCAGGGTGATGGTGGCCTTGTAGAATGAGTTTGTGAGTGTTCCTCCTTCTGCTATATTTTGGATGAGTTTGAGAATGATAGGTGTTAGCTCTTGTCTAATGTTTGATAGAATTCACCTGTGAAGCTATTTGGTCTTGGGCCTTAGTTTTTCAGAAGATTTTTAATCACAGTCTCAATTTCAGTGCTTGTGATGTTCTGTTTATATTTTCTATTTCATTCTTGTTCAGTCTTGGAAGGCTGTGCTTTCCTAAGAATTTGTCCATTTTTTCCAGGTTGTCCACTTTATTGGTATAGAGTCGCTTGTAGTAATCTCTCATGATCCTTGATATTTCTGCAGTGTCAGCTGTTAATTCTCCTTTTTCTTTCCTAATTCTATTGATTTGAGTCTTCTCCCTTTTTTTCTTGATGAGTCTGCATAATGGTTTATCAATTTTGTTTATCTTCTCAAAGAACCAGCTTTTAGTTTCATTGATCTTTGCTATTGTTTTGTTTGTTTTTTGTTTTTGTTTTTGTTTTTTTTTTGCGGTACGTGGTCCTCTCACTGTTGTGGCCTCTCCCGTTGCAGAGCACAGGCTCCGGACGCACAGGCTCAGTGGCCATGGCTCACATGCCCAGCTGCTCCATGGCATGTGGGGTCTTCCCAGACCTGGGCACGAACCCATGACCCCTGCATGGCAGGCGGACTCTCAACCACTGCGCCACCAAGGAAGCCCTTTGTTATTGTTTTCTTCATTTCTTTTTCATTTATTTCTGATCTGATCTTTATGATTTCTTTCCCTCTGCTAACTTTGTGGGGTTTCTGTTCTTCTTTCTCTAATTGCTTTAGGTGTAAAGTTAGATTGTTTATTTGAGATTTTTCTTGTTTCTTGAGGTAGGATTGTATTGCTTTAGACTACCCTCTTAGAACTGCTTTTGTTGCATCCCGTAGGTTTTGGTTCATAGTATTTTCATTGTCATTTGTTTGTAGGTATTTTTTGATTTCCACTTTGATTTCTTCAGTGATCTCTTGGTTATTTAGTAGTGTATTGTTTAGCCTCCATGTGATTGTGTTTTTTACATAATTGTTTCCTGTAATTGATATTTAGTCTCATAGTGTTGTGGTTGGAAAAGATACTTGATATGATTTCAATTTTTTTAAATTTACCAAGGCTCGATTTGTGACCCAAGATATGATCTATCCTGGAGAATGTTCCATGAGCACTTGAGAATTGTATTCTGTTGTTTTGGGATGCAATGTCCTATAAATATCAATTAAGTCCATCTTGCTTAATGTGTCACTTAAAGCTTGTGTTTCCTTATTTATTTTCATTTTGGATGATCTATCCATTGGTGAGAGTGGGGTGTTATAGTCCCATATATGATTGTTATAGTCCCAATTTCTCCTTTTATGGCTGTTAATATTTGCCTTATATATTGAGGTGCTCCTCTGTTGGGTGCATAATTATTTACAATTGTTATATCTTCTTATTGGATTGATCCCTTGATCATTATGTAGTGTCCTTCTTTGTCTCTTATAATAGTCTTTATTTTAAAGTCCATTTTGTCTGATATGAGAATTGTTACTCCAACTTTCTTTTCATTTCCATTTGCATGGAATATCTTTTTCCAACCCTTCACTCTCAGTCTTATGTGTCCTTAGGTCTGAAATGGGTGTCTTGTAGGCAGCATATATCCGGGTATTGTTTCTGTATCCATTCAGCCAGTCTATGTCTTTTGGTTGGAGCATTTCATCCACTTACTTTTAAAGTAGTTATCGATATGTATGTTTCTACTATCATGTTCTTAATTGTTTTGGGTTTATTATTGTAGGTCTTTTCCTTCTCTTGTGTTTCCTGCCTAGAGAAGTTCCTTTAGCATTTATTGTGAAGCTGGTTTGGTGGTGCTGAATTCTCTTAGCTTTTGCTTGTCTGTAAAGCTTTTAATTTCTCTGTCAAATCTGAATGATATCCTTGCTGGGTAGAGTAATCTTGACTGTAAGTTTTTGCCTTTCATCACTTTAAATATGTCCTGCCACTCCCTCTGGCTTGCAGAGTTTCTGCTGAAAGATCATCTGTTAACTTTATGGGGATTCCCTTGTATGTTATTTGTTGTTTTTCCCTTGCTGCTTGTAATATTTTTTCTTGAATTCTTTTATTAATTGCATGCAAGTTAAAAATGAGTGTAGAAAAGTTAAGATTCAGAAACATAAAAGGACCTTGGAAAATAAAAAGAAATTTTCTTTGCTAGTTGTAGAAGAATAATTTTCAAAAAGACAAAATCATGACACTCAGGCAAATATAAAATGAACACACATCCAAATTATTTAATTTAGTAATTAATAAGGGAACCAATAAGATGTTAAAGGTAGTCCAAAATCTTTTTATTTTGAGAAACTAGTATATAATGGCAATTTAACAAAGAAATGTTTGGATAAGATTGTTACATAAGACATAAAATAGATTAATATCTAAGAGGGAGAAAAGCTGAAACATTTGAGGTTATTTATTTCACTGCACAGATATTATTTGCATCTTTCCTGAAAAAAAATCTACAAGTTAATATCTGCCATTTCAATGCTGAAAATTGCCCAGCCAATAGAAATTCAAGCCAAGCACTGCAATGAAAGAATACTCAGTAATCTCATTTGCCTATTTCTAAATTTTGAATAATTTTTCTGACAGTACTGTCATTATATTACATGCATGCTTTATCTGAAAAGGAAAATCATGTACATTTAACCAGATGATTTTACTAGCAATAGAGGAATAACTTATTTGTTATCAGTGTGAAGATCTTACTATGATGTTCTGTTCATACAGAATATCCATTCTCCCTAAAATTCTCAGTCATTGTTTTCTTGAGAATTCTAGGCTGAGCAGTTTTTTTAAAAATCAAATAACTTCACGAGTGACATTATTGCAATCACATTTTTCTTATAATCAAAAGTTGTTCTCAACAAAACCAGAGAAAAATGTTAGACATTTCAGAGTAAATAATAATCACAGTTTAGTTTAAGTATATTTCAGAGTGAATAATAATCACAGTTAATTTAAGTTAGAATTTGTTTTAATTGTAGTTTCATTTACCTAAATATGTAAGCTAAGACTGTATCCCTATTTTATAAGGGAAGATGTATCAAAATTGAGACACCTGTGGTCATTAATGACTTTGAAATTGTAAGATATAGCATCATGAGAAATGAATATTGCATCTGCTGAGAATGTTAATCTTTGCAGTTATTAACATTAGTTACATAGTGGAATTATTAATCAGACACGTTTAATTCTATTTCTATCTTATGAAGGATAGATAAGAAATTGATTAACTTTTAATTGCAGTGACAAACCTGTTAAAAGTGTTTTTTATTTTTGGTTCTTAATGAGACTAGATTAGCACAAATGAACATTAGTCAGAGTCATATAACTAATTTTTATGTAACCCAGTCTCAAATTCACCTGATTTTAGTGTAGAGAATCCAGGAATAAGGCTTTAATCATTATAGCACGTAACAATAATTTGGGAAGGTTGTATCCTAATAGTGACCATAACCGTATGGGGCTTTTTTCAAATACAGAAACAAAATTGCCCTTCACTTAGTCACAAAAAGTAGCGCAAAGTCAAAATTAGGGACAATTGCTTTCACATGGCCATCTGATACTTATTTATTTGTGTACTTCTCACTACACAGAACACTACAAAAAATGTGAAGGGGGTGATGATTCGATTCATTAAGAGACTTCTTTGTATAATAAATTTCCCTAAAACTTGTAAATTGTGATTCAATTTACAAAATTCACTTTACTTGGAATTATCAATTAATACATTTATTACCCATAGCCATCTTTATCAGTATATTCATGTAGATCCCATGTAAAAATGAACTCAATAAACTAGACCTGATGGTATACTGTCTTTTAGGTCCAGTTAGGATAAATCCCACCCCCTTGAAAGACCTAGAACCAACCATTCACAGTTATTTGAACCATGCATGTGAATGATTCTCAGATAAAGAATGAGTCCCAAGGCTTTGACTTTCAGAGTGTGGTGCCAAGTATAGGCCTCAAAATGGGTAATGGTGTGAGAAAGAATAGTACTTTTGGGAGTCCTTGTGCCTGTTCGGTGGAATATGCTGTCTCAATTAATGATGAGATTCAACCCAACAAAACTGATTGCAGCATACTTGGGGGTTCAGGCATAGTGTATTATAGAGGCATATTAATGTTCTTGACTCTGCATTTGAAATCTTCTTGGTTGATTTCTTCATCAATATATTCCAGGCACCTAGACCACGACCTAGTTCATAAAATCGTTACTTAATGAATGAGACAAGACTTATGAAAAAATTAGGAAACAAGAAAATTCAGTTTAAAACATTTCTGGGCTGACTATAGACTATGAGTTAATAAGCACACACACATAAAACAAGAGAGAAAATCAGCATTTGTTGGAGTTAAAGGAAAAGACTTCATGAAGAAAGCATGATTTGCATGGACTTTAATTGGTTGGCAGAATTGATGGGGCAGAAGAAAGGGAAGCTCTTGGGTGTGAGCAGCTCCATGGAGCACACTGCACTCATCTCACTCACCTTAGTGAGCGTCATAACTTGATAAAACTCAGCTATTGTAACATCAGAAATTCAATAAGAAGTCTTAATTTGAAAATGCTCACTTTGTTTTCACTGAAATACTAGTTATTATTATTTCTCATTACATTTTGCTTATGAATTGATTCAATTAAACATTTGTTAAACACCTACAACATAGGAGGCTCTGTGCTAAAGCTAGAGATTCAAATAAAATTCTGTCCTAGTCATTGCACTTAAATGTCTCACAGTCTCATGAGGATGACTGACAAGTGAGCAGAATGTTACATAGTGTTATAAACACCAAGAGAGTATTCTGAAGCCACAGCTCACAAAGGCCAAAGAGCTCTCATTACCTTTATGAGATCAGTTTCTCTGTGAACTGATGTGCACTTTATTTCATTAAAGAGAGGATTTTTAGGCAATTGATAAAATTTTTTTTCTCCTTTTCTGGATTTGCAGCTAATACTGTGCTATTAATTCAATAGACTAGAATATTCAAGACACATGAAGAAAAGGGTGAGTATTGAAGGACGTTCATCCACAGACTGGCCTCCTTTTAATAAACTATCATTTTCCACTGTTTGGCACTAAAGAGACATAGGAATCTCAACTCATTCAGTCCAAATATCTCTGATTAGGCAAAGCTGTTAAATTATGATTATCATGAGAGAGCCTAACTTTTCAAGAGCATTTAAAACTGTTGCTTTTTCATGTTCTTAAAGTTTCTTAAAGTCTAAATAAAATAGACTTACAGGTCTGTTTCCTATGTTTCTTCTTTGATTAAATTTATTGTGAATTGGATATAATGAATGCAACACTTCTTGCCCATAGCCAGCCTTCAATTTAAGTTAGGCATTGTTAAGTAATGAAGGTCTCACTCAGAACTTACTTCTCTGTTCCATTAGAGAGGCAGATGTGAGAAGTGGTCATGGACTACCTCCTTCCCCAACTTCTGGAATGGTGGACACAGTATAACTCTGCTGTCAGTTATTGTCACTTATTGAGCAGTTCCTTTGTCTCAAACTCTTTACAAACATTATCTCTTTTAATTCCTAAATAACCCTTTAATATAAGAATTATCCCTATTACACTGTAGAGATCATGAAATAGAGGTTTATAGAGGCTAATTAACTTGCCAAAGACCTCAGAGCTAGTGAATGGCAGAGCTGTCTGGCTCTATCCCAAGTCCTTCATTCTCCTAAACCCTGAATAATACTGCTTCCTGAACCTGTGAGGGGTTGGGGTCAAGTTCGGTCCATTTCTAGAAGCTTTTCTGAATAAACACGGAGGCATAATTCATGGTTTTTGTATTCCTTTCCTAGACAACTTGAGCCCCATTTACTTTGGTGCATGTAGCTACAAAGGTCTTCTAGGGTTTTCAGTTAGAAAGTCAAGAAAGCTGGTTCAAATTCTACGCAGAAAGAGGTTTGTACTGCCTAGTGCATGAGTTCTTTGTTTCTCAGAATGTAAGTTCAGAAGGATGTTAAAAATATTCACCTCTTGGACTCTCTTGCAGTTAGGGTGGTGTAAACAGAAGTATACTGTGTAGAGTTTTGGGAAGAGCTGTTGTTCAGCCTTTTGTTCTTTCCTCTTTCTGTCTAAAATGCAAATTTGATACCTGGACTAAGAGCAGCTGTCTTGTTACTTTGAGTACCAAACCCTCTCAGTAAATATGACAGAACCAGAAGTTAGAAGGAAGTTGGGTCCTTATTTAATTACTTGAGCATGAGTCTGGAATTGCCTATTTCCAAGGGTAGAAAAGTCAACCCTTATTTGATGAGGCAGTTTTAGTAATACTTATGTTACATTCATTTCCAAATTATATAGACCTTATTTTTACCTCAATACCTTTGTTAGTCCTCAGCTAGAGAAAAGTTAGTTAAAATAGCCTTTATCATAGGAAATCTTAGTTATAGACTTTACCCATGAGCAAGCATAACTGTGGCTCTCTAGTCTTTTCCTCAGTACTTCATAGGCGAGACTTTGAACAAATAAGCAGAATTCCTTTTTATTCAATTTTCCTCCCATTTAGAATGGAATTAGTCATTCTTTCATGTAGTCTACCTCAAGGTTCCATATGAAAATGAGTTAAAATATGTACAGTTACACTGAAGAATGGAACTATTTGCATATCAAATATAATCATTAGTAATGCATTAATAGTTTGTTCTGATTACTGCCTGCTATTTTTTTTTTTTTTTTTTTTTTTGCGGTACGCGGACCTCTCACTGCTGTGGCCTCTCCCGTTGCAGAGCACAGGCTCCGGACACGCAGGCTCAGCGGCCATGGCTCATGGGCCCAGCCGCTCTGCGGCATGTGGGATCCCCCCGGACTGGGGCACGAACCCGCGTCCCCTGCATCGGCAGGCGGACCCTCAACCACTGCGCCACCAGGGAAGCCCCTGTCTGCTATTTTAAATTTGTTAAAGGTTGTTCAAATCTGTTATAAAAAATTTTAATGAATTATGAGTAAAACTCCCTCAGAACATGGCACACTTTTTTGTGAATATGAATGTAATCAGTGGGTTTCTAAGGCTCTAGAATTAAACAGAACTAGGCTCCAAATGATCAATTATAGAAATGAGATAATACAGGAAGTCAATAAAAACGAAAAAAAGAGACATAGGGCAGGATAGGATTTTTTTTTTTTTTGCGGTACATGGGCCTCTCACTGTTGTGGCCTCTCCTGTTGTGGAGCACAGGCTCTGGACGCGCAGGCTCAGCGGCCATGGCTCACAGGCCCAGCCACTCTGCGGCACGTGGGATCCTTCCGGACAGGGACACAAACCCGTGTCCCCCCGCATCGTCAGGCAGACTCTCAACCACTGCGCCACCAGGGATAGGTAGATAGGATTTTTAAAAAGGAAGAAAGCTTGCTCAATGGGAATCACTGAAGTGATCTCTAAAAATAGATCTCCTTAAAGTGGAAAGAATCACCCTATGAATAATGCTATCGTGAATATCATGCTAACAATTGAATCATTATTCCAATAAAATACTTTAAATCCACTGAATATCTTTTACAAAGAGAAATTTAAATAAGAGTATGAGTAGGAAAACAATAAAGGTGTACCTTGCAGGTGAATTCAACTAGCACTTTCATCAAATTGCAGCTCTCATTCATCTGAATTCATGATCCACATATTCTGCACATTGATGTTCAATAAATGTTAATTAATTTTCTTTCCCCAGCTAAAAAATAATACACTGGATTCAAATTGGTGGATAATTATAAAATGACTTTCAATGGTATTTAGAAAGGTTAGGAATAAGAAAATGCTACATAAAGGCTTTCTTAGACTTTCACAGAGTTAGAACAGTTTTGATTGTAACTTCTACACAAGAGGTTAGAGTGTGCCAAAAACTACATTCTTGCCCTTAAAATAAGAGATACAACTTTAAAATTTTGGTTTTAAATGACCATTAGACATGGAGAAAATGTGATCACATTAACATCATTTTGACAGAATGGTCATAAATTAAAGGTGATGACAAATGGCGACGCTCAGAGCATAGAGCTGTCTCTTGTGAGGACCACAGGGGTGTGCATGAAGCTTCTGTCTTCTCTAACATCCTTATTATTGATGGTTAGCATTAATGATGTGAAAGCAGAACACGCAGCATGTTAATAAAATTTGCAGATGTTACAAATTTGGATGCTGCTGCACACACCAGGAGACTAAGAATTAATACAAATGGAGCTAATGAGATTATAAATACAAGAAGAAAAGAGGAAAATTAGATTCCATTTAGAAAAGTGCAAATAATCAGTCTGGGGGGAGGTAATCTGAAACATGTTCACTCAGCAGGTCTGAAGACAAACCTGGGAAGTAATCAATTTAAACAAAACTGCAAAGCAAAATAATAAGACTGCTGGGATCAGAGAAGGAGTATAGCTCCAAGATCACTCAACAGTGTCATACCTGAGCCTTTCTTATCTGGAACTGCCCATGGAATGTGTAGATCTGAAGGAAGAGGCCTGAAAGCAAGGAACTATTAATTTGGAAATTAAGGAATAAGAGTAGTTCCTTGGTACAGTGGTAGCACCAACAGCCACTTCCAAGTTCTGAGTTGAGCAGCCACGTGTATCCTGAATTGCCACAGTGTTAAAAGAATGAGTGCTAAAAATTCTATCAGCATAATTCTCCTTGCCTAGGCCTATTTAGGTTTGTGGTCCACGGTAGTTATACTTCTGATCCCAAACGAACTGAGGACTTCAGAAAGTGGGATAGGGCTGCAAAATAGAGTCGATCTTTCTCAAGGATATAAATGTAGCCTAGGGGGAAGTAGACCAGCATAAAGGTAAGATAGACCTTTGTTGTCAGCTCTATCTGTTATGAGCTTCATAACTTTGGGAAAATAATTCACCTTGCTCTAAGCTATTTCACTGCTATGTAATATATTTAACTTCTATGAGTCTGTTTTCTCATTTGTAAAATAGATACAACAATGCCTGCTTTTCAGAGTTGTTGAAGAATAAGGAATAATGTCCATAAACTGCAATACTAATGATTTCACTATGAATTTGGTTGTTTGTTATTCTATGAATCTGTGAAGTGCTTTGAACTCAAAAGGACAATTGGAAATCCTCGATCAGTTATTTTGAAAATAAGTTATAATTTTCATTCTTAGAACCCACATGCAGACAAACAGACTAGAAGTTGTCATAATCAGACTAGATATGATCACAGCAGCACAAAGAACAATGGTGTAATAATTAAATGGCAATTAGAAAACCAAATTACTCAGGCCAGCATGTCTTTGAAGAGGAAGAAGTGAGATAGTGTAAAGAAAGAACACTGAAAAATCAAGGCTAATCAGGCAAAGGGTCTCAACTCCAAAGACTCATATCTGGATAGCAGGAACAGTCATGAGAGTCGCCCTTTAAAGGTTCAAGGGTGGTGTTTAAAAATAAAATTGGAAACCTAAGGCAAGATGTGCAATAGTGAATCCCTAGAAGATCATCTTCTGTCACCACCAAACAAGTGTTTTTGTAGCAAAGGTTCACTGGGTTGAGTCAGCAGAAAGTACAAATGATAGCAGAAGTCCCAAGAATTTGGAAAAGAAGATAAAATGTTCTTGCTAATAGAGTGAGCAGAGACCACCTTGAAAGTCCAGGAGGTAGCCCAAGATGAGGACAAAACAAGGAATAGCTTCCAAGGTAGTAAAGATGGTGCATGGGTGATGGTCTGGGAATGTGGGCAGATGCAGACTCAGGTGACCCAAAGCTCTAGAGATAAAAGCAACAGAAGACCCAAACAAAAGACCACCTGGTCAAATCTCACAAGCCATGAGACCCAGAAATCATATGCAACATATTCCTCTCCATCATTTCTCTATATTGAATTCTTCCTTTGGTCCTGATGATTTTACCACTGACAGAACTCTCAGTGTGTCTACTATTTTTCCATTTACATGGTCACTGCTAAAGTTCAAACCAACCAACCTCTTTCATCAGGACTGTGCCACATGCTCTCAACTGATCCCTCTGAATCCATTTAGTTTCTTCTTGGGACACACTCTTCCCAATCTATTCACTAAACAGTAGCAATAATGATCCTTTCAAAAGACAAATATATTCATGTACACATATTCTGTTTCAGACTTCTGTTTAACATGCTTCAGTGATACTCTATTGAGATTAAGATAAAAGTGAAGTGGTGAATGTAGTGGCAAGGCCCTACCTGGTCTGGGCCTGCCTTTTCCTCTAGCTTCATCATGTACAATGCCATTCACACTCTCCAACCATCTCCTATTCATTCCTGTGCCTGCCTTGACCAGGGCTGTTACCATCCTCCATCTCCATTTTTTTCTTTTCATCTAATGTAACTCTCCTGCTACATCAGCACTTCCTCAAAGAAGCCTTTTCTAAATGTACTGCTCCTTCTCTTAGATACCATTTTAACCAATGAGACCTGAGTCAGCCTTCTAACCTGCAGAACTGGAAGATAATAAATTTGTGTTGTTTTAAACCACTACATTTGAAGTAATCTGTTTATGGCAGCCATGAATAAAAATGTAATCTTTATCTCTCTTGAAAGTACATAGACCTTGATGGTCATTCATACTGTATTACAAGAGTAATTATTTTCAGGTTAACAAGGCTGGACATGTCCTCCTCAGCCAACTGCTCTGTCTTCTCTTCCCATTGGGCTAATTCTAAAAATGAAGCAAGCTATTGGTAGGTTCCCAGTAATTGTTCCTATTGGGTGCTTCCTCTAGGCTACTCTCCTTGGGGGCAAATGCATCTTCTTGGAGTGACAACAGCTGTCTGTAACTCTTACTATTAGAAGACTCTCTCTGCTCTAACTCTTATAACCTAAAATTCCACAGGAACAAAATAGATCAAGTCTACTTCCTCCAGGAAGATTGTTCACACTGGGAGACCTGTGGTGTCAATGGCCCACAAAGTTCATTTTGTGTTCAAGTACTTCTTTATTATCTGAGAGAAGCGAGACTGTGAAGCACGACACAGAAACTCTACACATCAGCCTTTCCTCTCTCTCTCTCTCTCTTTTTTTTTTTGTGGTACGCCGGCCTCTCACTGTTGTGGCCTCTCCTGTTGCAGAGCACAGGCTCTGGACGTGCAGGCTCAGTGTCCATGGCTCAAGGGCCCAGCCACTCCGCGGCATGTGGGATCTTCCCAGACCGGGGCAGGAACCCACATCCCCTGCATTGGCAGACGGACTCTCAACCACAGGGAAGCCCACCCTTTTCTTTCTTTCTCCCTTTGCTTCATCCTGGTCTTTTCTGAGGTGGACAAGGGAGTGCTACCCTCCAATGGCTTAAGGTTAGAGTTCTAATGTCTGTAGAAAGCTCCTAAGAGTGCTGTGGGAAGAAACGACAACTCAGGTACCTAAAGCTCATGGCTTCACCCCAAATTCTTCTAACCATGTCTATTCACACACTACTGGAACCACAAGTGCAAATATAGCCCTAGAATGTCTGAGATAGCCCATAGTTCCATGTTACCCACACAACTCAAACTGGCACATTGTGAGAGGCTTACCAACTCAAGCACAAAGTCAACTTCTAGTAGCTAAAAAATTGAAATATTATGAAAGAGAGGCAGTACAGCACAGTGGGAAGAGCACAGACTACTAATCATGAGCACATGAAGATCAGACATGTCTATCTTCAAACACTAGTTGCGCCACTTACTAGTTTTGTAACTTTACAAGGCTACTTAAACTCTCAGAGCCTCAGTTTCCTTATCTGCAAAACAGAGTTGAGAATATTTCTTTCATGGATGAGATTAGAAGGATTAAATAAGACAATAGATGTAACATTTACTGTGTCTGGGAAATTTTTGGTATTCAAATAGTAAGTCCTTGATGCTCCTGGAATAAAGATGTGTTGTTGGTGAATTCTTCCTAAAATATAAACTATTCATGAGAAAAATTCTCACTATTATGAATTATTTGTCATATATGGCATAATGGTTAGGTAGGTTAGTTTTGTCATTAGGGTCCCTCAATTTGTCGTGCTCCCATATAACCCCTTGCAGTCACCTGTCCCCTTCTTTATCTTCTATACTTGACCAGATACAACTAAGAAGCACCAAGTCCCCTTGGACCAACTCACGACCCCTCCTAAGGCTCTACCTGGCCTTCCTTCCTGTGTTCAATTCATCTGGTCTTGATGTTAATATGATTACATCTGTCTGATAAGATAGATTTGGTGAAGTACTTAGATTACAGCCCACTTCTCTCATCCAACATGATCACTTTACACACAGAAACATGCACATATTCAAGTACTCAAAGTTACTCCAGAGACCAAAAACTTAATATAACACTTCCTACAATGTACTAGATACAGTGTACTTGCTTAAGGCTTAAGTATAATCTAATTCTATCCATTCAGTCAAATAATAATTAAAGCTGGCATTTACTGGGTATTTTCTATGTGGCAGGCACTGAGATATGCATCATCTCATCTAATCCTCACAACAATTTTGTGAGTTAAAGATTTTCATTATCTCTATTTTACAGATGAGACAATTGAGGCATACAATATTTAAGCAGCTTGACTGAATTAGTGATTTAAACCAAAAAAACAACTGTTCATTGTTTATCCAGACTTTCCCATTTTCAAATGATTCACATAGATTTCTTTAGCTTATATTGCTCTTCATGCAATTGAATTAAAAATAATTTCTGTTAATGGCACCTTAAAACAGAATCACTCATTTCATTTTAATCATTTAACTCATAATTTGGGTAGTTAAAAGCAAAACAAAAACTATAACAAACTGAAGACTGCAACAGCTATTATCATAATGGTAATGCTTTAAGTGTCTTATATTTTCATATTTATTCCTCTCACTTTTAACTACTATATTTACTTTTTATTTAAACATTGAAATGTGTCAATATAAATCCTTGATATGTGCAATGAACCGGAAGGAGTAATTTAACTTTAAAACATTATAAAAATCATAAGAAAAATAACTATTTTTACATTTTTAGAAACTTTGATGGATTTTACTGAGTGACAGTCAATGCGAGCAGACAAGCAACGCAACATAATTAGACATCTACCAACATAAAGAGCTGTTGGATTTCTCAACCCCATGGGCAACAGAAATGGCAGAGCAGATTTCTGGGAAATTTTACACATTAGTACATAAACAATCTGTCAAGAAATCACACTTTTCAGATGTCTACCTCCTACAGATTTCAAGACATTACAAACTATCACAAATGTGATTTGCAGGGGAGAAGTTTCCTAGCCTCAATAGAAAGTGATTGTCATCACTGACAAAGTCCAGGAATATCAAGTGAAAAGTAATAAATCCTTTTAAAAATTGATCTGGCAGTGCATTGTGCACCATTACAGCAAAAAAAGAAAAGAAAAAGAAAAACCAAAACAAACAAAAAAAAACCTCAATAAAGTTTTTTTTCTAGAGATCTAATATGTTGCCAGCAAGAGCAGATTTGAGTTATATTGAGTAGGAAACCAGATTTGAAAAAGGACATACAAAAAAAAAGTACACTGCAACGCAGCCCTGAAAGTATATTAAAAAAATAAAAAAGCTCTTGGCAACACTTTGTAAAATGGGATGAATCAAAAGCCAATTAAGAGATCAAAATATATGGAGCCAATATCGTAAGAGTAGGGGTGACATATAGGCAGCTTGGAAGCTAATTAGAATGGAGAGGTGATAATTGTATGCACTGGGGGAAGGCAAACTGTAGAGTGTTGAATGGAAATGAGGCAGAGATTGAGAAGGAAAAGATCTCAAACACTTCTGCAGTGTGGTAGTAAATAGTATAAAACAAAAATGTGAGAAATGAGCCCCTTGGTGAGGTGAAGAAAACCTCTTTACTAACCCTGATGTTCATGGTTTAATATGCTCTAAAAGGCCATGGTTCCTTGAAAAAAGAAATTGTGGGTTTACTCTTTACCCCCACTGGAAAGAGGATGCCCTCCAGTCATCTGTGTTCTCCCTCTTTTTCTTTTAGAGTGGGCTGAGGGAGTCTGAAGATTGGGGATTAAAGACCAAGTTCCACTTCAGTTTTTAAACTGTTTCCCTGGGCTGGTCTGCATGCCAAGTTTTTCTTGTTTTTGTTTGCTTTGGCTCTTCCAGTCTCCATGGCTATAGGTTGCTATATATATATATTTTTTTTAATTAAAGTTTGTCCAAGTCTATCTTGTTTGTCTTATTGCTATTCATCTTTTTTGTATAGTATTAGCCTTTCCCAGAATTTCTACAAAATCTTGTTCCATCTCCCTACCTGATGATGACCTATTTGGTCAGAATGCCTATGGCAAATGGAACAAAACCAAACTTTTCTTTTAATAAAGCTGCTGAAGTGATAACTCCCAGACCATGGCTAAAAAGTACCTTGAAGTTTGGTGAGACCCAGAATTCCTATGTTCTCTTATTCCCAACCCTCTGAGTGTCTCTGAACACAGAAGTTCTGGGCAGTGAGCTTCACATGGCCTTTGACAAAGCAACAATATGCTTACATAAACACCCTTGCAGGTCAATCTCTTCTAAACTGCTTCCACAAATGCTATCTCTTGATAAAGTGATTGGAAGGATAGTTGCTTCAAGGCAAAGATAGGATTGCTTTTGTTTTGTTGCTTGTTTGATTCTTGCCCAGTAAAATAATGTTCTTTAAGGACATCTGAAAGTGTTATTCAAAGAAAAAATACTAAAGCCAGAGTTTGTAATTTTTTAAATTAATGAAGGGTCAAAATCTACCAGAAAAAGTACACAGAGGAAAGAAAGAAAACAGAGTGTGTGTATATATATATATATATATATATATATGGGAGAGAGAGAAAAAAACACAATGAAATGCTTAGCTTTCTCCAAATAATTAATTCCTTTGGAGAACAGACAACTCTAAACCACCCTAGAAAACATTACAATTCTCTATTCCTCTTAAACATAAGCATTCTTCCCCTCTAGAAAATATTTATTATAATTACTGCCTTAGTATAATATTTTTTAAAAGTGAACACAAATGTAAAATAAAACACAAATCAAAACCATATTGCCAATTTCCACTTCCAGTCAAGATGAAATAACAAGAAATAGATTTACCCTCCCATCTGAAACAACTAGAAAAACAGATGAAAATATAAAATAACCATTTTCAACCTACTGAACATCAGGTAACAAAGGAGAATAACCCATGAAAGACAGGAAATAAAACCGTTGAATTCTATAATTGTCCCAGCACACTATATCTTGAGAGAATTTCCAAGACATGACACAGAAAATGAGAACATATATGGATCCAGACACACACATTTAGTTGAGGAGACAGAGTTGAGAATTCAGAGAAACCAAGAAGGCTAATATTCACAGAGCAGAGTACTGGTGAGTAGAGATCTTTATACAGAGAGAATCATGGAGATCTGTAGAAGTTCCCCTTGGATATTCAGCAGAATAACAATCAGCACATTCACATTAGGAAAGTACCCAAGGCAAGGGAAAGGGCTACCTGAAAGAATTAGAAGGAATAGCACCTAGAGTTCACACAGGGCTGGGGGTATAAATATTTTTAGCTTTGTTGTAGGATATAGTTAAGTTACTTGAAATAAGATTTATCTTTTCAGGTTTCTCCTTAAGATTTATTAGGTGGGACCAGAGTCATGTTTTATCTAGGGCTAATGGCTCCCCCACCATTGAGGTCAGGCCCTTCTGAGAACTCTGTTCAATATACCATGGATTTTCCACTCATTGCACATAACAAGGATTTATAGTGACACATTTCAATGTTATTAAAAGTATATATAGCAGTTAAAAGTAAGAGGAACAAATATAAAGATATAAAACACTTAAAGCTTTACCTTGAAAAATTTCCAGGGTGATAAGAGTGTCTGTTATTCCTGGTGCACCCATAGTTCATGCTAAGGAGATGACTGAAGATAGGGGCTGGACGTGCCAGAAAACTAACCATGTGATTAGAGGATTGGAGCTTTGAGCCATGTAATATCGGTCTAACCTGCCAGGAGGAAAGGGGAGTTGCAGGTTGAGTAACATAACTAATTGTTCAACTAAACATGCCTACATAATGTAACCCTGCTAAAAGCTATGGACTTCAAAGATTGGGGGGGAAGAATCTCTGCTTGACAATGCTCTGTGTATTGTCACTCATCATTGTTCCAGGATCCTGTGTCTCTCTCTTTGGCTGGTTTAAATTTGTATCATTTTATAGCACTTTCCTGTGCACTCTGAGTAATTCCAGGGAATTACAAAACCTGACAGGGGTAGTGAGAACCCCTGAATTTGTAGCCAGCTGGTATGAAGTGAGTGTGGCCTGGGGACCCCCAAACTTGCAGCTGGCACCTAAAGCGAAAGCCATCATATGAAAGATGTGCCCATAACCTGTGAAATTTGGCCTGACTCTAGGTAATCTATATCCTAGAGTGTTCCTGCCTATGAGCCTTCCTGCACTGAACTATTATGTGAATAAGAGATGCACATTTTAAAAAATTAAGCTGATGAGTTTGGGTGACTTATATGTTATAGCAACTATAGTTACCCTAATTGCATTACAGTTAGCCCCCTCTTTCCTTCAGTTTCTTTTCTCAAAAATTAATCTCCTAGTGAGACTTTCTCCATTCATCCTACCTAAAATTTCACACCCTTCTAATATTTCATATCCCCTTTACTGTTTTATTGTTCCCTTTAATGTTTATTATTCAATACTATAGCAGTCCATATATTTATGTATTTATCTTATTTTCTGCCTCCTCTAATAAAATTTAAGCTCCAGGAAGGCAGAGATTTATGTTTCAGTTGTTCACAGCTTTATCTGCTATGTTGAGAACAGTGCAGCATGTAGTAAATGTTTTCTGAATAAATGTATTAATCAATAGACAGAATGTATTAGATGGAAAAGCAGAATGCAATTAACACAACTCATAGAATGTATTAATTGCAATTACCTAAAAGAGATAAAATAAAACTTTAAGTAGACTAGTGAAAATAGGAATTGAAGGAAAATGGTAAATGTTCAAAGAATTTAGTGATAGAAACCACAGCGCTTGGAACCTGTTGGAGAATAAGGTGATGAGGAAGCCATTAATGAAATCTTCATATTCAACAACCAGGGAGACTGAGGAAATTATGAAGTAGTTAGAATTACATCAGGAAATATATCCAGTTTAGATGAGACAATAAACTCAATTTGGGACAAGGCATTTAAATGACTTCCAAACTCACATGGCCAAACTTTACAGTCAATAATGTCCAAAGGTTAAAACACAGGAGTTAGAAGTAGAAGAGTTTTGGGGAGGAAATTTCCATATTAAATGGGAATATCACAGGTTTATGCCAATGAGATATATTGTCTCACTCTTTGTAGAATAAAAGCAATTGTTAAACCAAACAGTTTTAATTCAGGTTCAAGTTATTTCTCTAATTTATATCTTTTACAGACCCACAAATGAACACTTAAAGAGTATTAGAACGTTACTGAAACTATTATATTAGAAAATCTCAGGCATAGCAATTCATTTATTATAGACCAGCAAGGATATTTACTACCTTCAGCATCTTCAAAACTCTTGAGAATTGAATAGACTGTATCTTTATGGCTGAAAATAAACCTAGAGTACTTCATTACTTCTTCTTATAACAAAGCCCTTTTGCAAACAAGCAGGTCATGAGCAGAACTTAAGATGAGGTAGCACATCCAAAGAGGTTAGATGATCAATCATCTTATACATGCATAAAATATTAAACATAACGAACACGTTAGAGAGCTATTGATCTATTCCAGTCCAAGTCACAACAAAATATGATGGTTTCTTAGTGATTGAGAGCATTTATTAGACCCTGGGGTTTATACACTTAAATAAGTAGAAGGCCTTCAATGTATGACTTCCAGTAGAGACCAAGCAGCTGAACTCCTAACTCACCCAAGATCACAGCAAGATCTTTTTATTGAATTAATATAGAAAGGTTGTTCTATAATAGGGCATATATTTACAACTGTCCCTATTTGCAGTGCCAATTTTATAACTTGAAGTTTTATCCCATCCACAAGACTCCATAATTATGGAATTCCACAATCATGAATTCCAGAAATTAGAAGAAAAGTGTCAGTTTTTATCCAAGCTTTTTTTTTTTTTTTTTTTTTTTTTTTTTTTTTGTGGTACGCAGGCCTCTCAGTGCTGAGACCTCTCCCACTGTGGAGCGCAGGCTCCGGACGCGCAAGCCCAGCGGCCATGACTCACGGGCCCAGCTGCTCCGAGGCATACGGTATCTTCCCGAACCGGGGCAAGAACCCTTGTCCCCTGCATCGGCAGGCGGACTCTCAACCACTGCGCCACCAGGGAAGCCCAAGATTTTTTAATTTTTAACAAACCCCTATACCAGATCTTTTCTGGACATGTCATGATTGGTTCCACTCTGGCGTTGTGTTGCAGCAGGTAAGCAATTGCTCATGCCTATGATCTGGTCTCAGATACATATCTGAACTCTGACCACACACATGTGATGCCTAGTAATTTCTACATGCAGATTGCTAGGTCTGACAACAACAGATTCTGCACCTTTATAGTTAATTATTTCTGAATGTGTGTGTGATGGGGGAGGGTGTTACAAATGCCTTGGAATTGTTTGGATCTCCATGACCTGGTGGCTCCTTGATGCACACGAAGAGCTGACTATTGCCGCTACCTCCGTGTGCCTGTATAAGCAGGTAAAGGAAGCATTGGGGAGCTTCCCACTAAATTGGGTTCTTAACTTGTAGTTTATCCTTTGCAGTCTTCAATGCTGAAGTCAAACATAATGAAAATAACTTCATCCAGGACCTAATTATCATTTTTGTCAATACTTGAACCAAATAAGTCTGGCATATCAGCACCTCTGGTGATTCTTATGCACACAAAAGTGCAAGAACCTTTTTTTAGGTCTTGGTACATTGTTACAGTAATGGACCCCAGTGTATTCATACCTCCCTATAAGCATGTCCCTTTGCCATATGACTTTGCCATTTCTTCTTTCAAGAGAGGATTCTATTTCTCTACTTCTTGAATCTGGTCTTGGCTATGTGACTTGCTTTGACCAACGTATCAATCACAAATGTGATTAAAAACAGAGGGCTTGCGCATTAGAACTTGCCTTCTCTGGCTTCTGGAAGACCCTTTCCCCATGTAAATAATTCCAGGCTAGACTGTTGGATGAAAAGTAACCACCTTAGAGAGGTTCCAGCCATTCCAGTTGTCCCAACACCCCTAGACATCTCAACTAAGGACCCAGACATAAGAGTGAGGCCATTCTATACCATCCATCCCCAGCCAAGTCAGCCCAGACTAGAAGAACCACACAGCTAAACCACAGATTTTTAAGAAATGATAACTGTTCATTATTTTAAGCCACTATGCTTTGAGGTGGTTTGTTTCAGAATAAAAACAAACTGACCCAAAGGCTTAGTTCTTCACCTCCCTCTACCCTAGAGCATAGCCACTCTCTCTTCTCTGTTCTTCCAGAGAAACCACTGTTTCGGCTGTGTATTAAGTTCTACAACTGAACTAATGTTCAACATATCTACAGGAAAGATGATAGTATCCCATTTTATAGACATGAAAACTGAGGTTTAAAGAGCCTATATAAATTGCTTAATGTCATACAGGTAGTACTAATGGTAGATACAGTATTTAAATCCACTGTAGATTCTGGATACCTTGAGATTCAAGACAATTTTGGGTCTTTTTAAGCAAATACTTGGCATAATGCTGAGAATGACATAAGTGCTTAATAAATACTTATTGAATTAATTGACCTTTAATGTTATACTTATCTTCTCAAGACTTGTTCTTGGCTTGTCTTTGTTCAATTTTTACCCATCTCTTCACCCAAAACAAACAAACAAACTAGAAGCATGAAAATGACATTTTGATGGTCTCAAGTACTCTGAACTCTAGTTTCTTTTAAAATGTTTTTCATAGATCTATGTCATTTTTAGGTTTCTGACTTTGGTTTTATGTTCTTCCCATAGTAGTCACACTGTAATGCATTTGAATGACCTTGTATTTCTGTGGCTTAGGTACCAAGACCTTGATATTTATTAAAAAGGAACATTTCAAGAATAAGATACAGGTAGAAACTGTAACTATTAGTCTCTGTCTTATATAAGAATAGTGCTTACTAAATTTTTTCTGGTCCATTTTTCTAGGTTCATATCAACCAAATCAATTACTTTGAAACCATCCATGTTTTATTGTCATTCCATTTAAATGAATACTGTGGCATTATGCCTGATTTAATACAAGACTGAGTTTTTTTCTGTACGTTCATATTGCTGACAAGTATTATACAGTTAATTCTCAGGGTCGTGTGTGTGTGTGTGTGTGTGTGTGTGTGTGTGTGTGTGTATTTGGAGGAGAAAGAACACATGACATCACCAATGTGAGAGATGAAGAAACAATGATCTGGAAGGGTTTTCAGCTTTTCCTGATGGAACATGAGCAGCAAAACAGGACACAAGTCACAACTCTCTTGAATAAAGTCTTATTTTTCCTCCAGGCAGTTCTGGTCTTGATTTAAGATTGTCAAGATCTTCAAACTTTTTCCCAAGCATTTGGAGTTTTCAAAAATGGATATTGCTCCCAGGCAGTTTTCCCTTCTTTTTAGGAGAATTTTTTTAATGCAGGATTTCTCATTCAATTAAGCTTAAATCACAAAAAATTTAAAAGAAAAACATACTCAATGTCCAAAAGTGTTTAAGAATTTTAATCTATCTTTTATCCCATTCCTTAGAATTACTTTTCAAATGGTTTGGATTTAGCCAAACCTAAAATAGTTTTTTGTCGAGTCTTTTCCCCTCCCTTAATTCTTAAACCCATGTGTATTTTGAGGGAAATTTAATACATATGCTTCTAATTCATGTGCACTTAACTCATCAGAATGTTGTTTTGTAAGACCTGTTTGATGTTTAAGAAGTCTTTTTGGAGACTCCCTTTAATAAGTCGTTTCAAGCCTTTATTCTTAGAAGCAGGAAGTCACATTTTGCCAGAAGTAAATGAATTTCAACCACCAAAGGTTCACATTTAGTCTAAAACTGGCAGCCAAGACATTTTGTAACTTGTAAGAATGAGTATTTTACTCATAGGATAAAGTCGCTTCAATTTTTAAAGCACCAAACTCAGAAAACATAGGTGTGTTTTCATTCATCTTATTTGAATATATGAAAATTGTCAGTTATGTTTTTGAAAGAACATAACTTTAAGGTAATTTTTCTAAATGCATCCTAAAATTCCTAAATATTAGCTAGCATATTTTGCTTAAAAATATGATAAGATTGTTTCCTCAAAATAAAAACACAAAAAGTAGTATATATTGAGCCAGAAGTTAATGATAATTGAAGGGGGTTGTAAAGTGAGATATGGAGAGATATCATTTATGGAGTAATAGATGACAACAGTTGAGTGTATATAAACACAGCATTACAAGGACTTTGATGCATTTTTATCACAGGTCCATGTGTCAGAGAATCTGACATATATGAAATATGAGGATTAAAGAAGAACAAAGGGGCTCAAGACAAAATGCTGGGCAAAATGCCATTAATGAATTATGAAGACAAGAAAGACAACAGAGAAATCTCAGTGTTTTAAAAAATTACTACTTGGGCTAAGATAATATCCCATCAGATTTATTTTTTATTTCCTGCT
>NW_006770175.1:94576-97667 GCF_000442215.2 Lipotes vexillifer
GGCCGCAGCTGTTCTTTCTGATCTTCTATTTTAGGCAGCCTCCTGTGTCTGGAGATGATACCTAGGGCAGAGGGCCTGTCCTGCATCTGGGTGACCCAAAGAAGGGCTAGTGAGAATCACAAAGGACAAGGAATCACAGTTACCTTAGTTTCTTTATAATCAATTAATAAATAAAACAAATAATGTTCATGATTATAAGCAGAATAATAAACATGACACTTTTTATTTTGCTTTCCATTGAACAGAACATGTGTGCAACCCAGTGATTTAATGAAGAAGCTGAAATGCTACCTGGCCTGGAAGAATAACTAGAGGTTAAGAAATATTTACTCATAAAAAATGATTCTCGTACTAAAAAGATTTTTGCCTGACTTGAAGAAAGTTCTTGTTCCCTCTCTCACTGAGAGAGCAGACAGAGAGACATGGCTCTACAGTGAATTGGGGCAGCTTGCTGGGACCAAGCCCATCTAGAATAATCTGCATTGTGACATTTTGGAGGGAAGGCCAACACATCAACAGACATTTGCTTCTTACTCTGTCCCCTACTCAAGAAAGAAGGCTCTCAGTGGAAACCAAAATGTTACTTAATAAACTGTTTGTTTCTCCTCTGCTTTGCATTTTCTCTTTGTGTTTTACATTAGCTCTCTCTGATTGTATCTCATTCTTTTCTTGGGTCCACATTTTTTTCCCTTTTCTTCCACTTCAGTCCCCTTACTGTTCCCACTTTGCATTTCCTTCATAGTACTTTTCACAAATCTGTTTCTCTGTACCCTCATCACATTTCATCTGTTCTTTGTCCCCTAGTTCACCTCTGCCCCTGCCTTTGACTGATCTGGACTGCTTTTTCCTGTGCCTAGGAACACAGAAGCAGCTGCTCCTTTTGTTTTGTTTTGTTTTCCTTTTCCTAACATCCCTTCCATCCCAAGCCTCAGCTCTACACAGTAAATTGGCAATGGCAGTAAGAAAAATCCACATTAACTCTTGCTTAAAAACAGAGAAGAAAGGAAAGATATATACATCATTAGGAACTGGCTCCATGTAGACGCACAGATGTACTTAACAAACTAGTGGGTCAGTTGTGACATTAACCACTAAGTTCTCAACTGTTAATTGTTCTGTAATCCTGCTGAGGCATCACATCATCACATCAAGAACTAAGCTTGATGTAGCAGGTCACCTAACCTAGCTTCCTGTCCAATGTAGGAATCAGGCCAGTTGCAAGCTGACAGTGGTCATGCCACCTCTGACTGAATACTTCCAACAATGACCTTACTATTTCAGACCTCCTCTTCTATGATTAGAAATCACTTATTTTTAGAGCCTCCTCTTATTGAGCTCAAAACTGACTCACCAAGACTCCACTTATTGGCCACACCTCTTGAGTACTGGAGTAGAAATCTCTTTACCTTAATAATAGCTCTCTTACCATAGAAGTTTCTAAGTTTTCTCCAGCACAGATATCACTGGCTTTCTCCACCATATCATAAGTGCTGTGAGGACAGTTACTGTGTCTCTTTTTCACCTAGATATCCCCAAACCTCAGTAAGGTGCCCAACTTATAGCAGACACTAAATCAGTACCTGCTCAATAAACAAATTAGCCCTTCTTAGAGACAAGAAACATTGAACATAGAAAGTTTAAGCAACTAGCTTAAGTTCACCCAGCTGGAAAGTGGGGGAGAAAAATAAATATTTATGAGAGGGCTTCCCTGGTGGCACAGTGGTTAAGTATCCACCTGCCAATGCCGGGTACACAGGTTCGAGCCCTGGTCCGGGAAGATCCCACATGCCGTGGAGAAACTAAGCCCGTACACCACAACTACTGAGCCTGCACTCTAGAGCCCGTGAGCCACAACTACTGAGCCCAAGTGCAACAACTACTTAAGTCCATGCACCTAGAGCCAGTGCTCTGCAACAAGAGAAGCCACCCAACGAGAAGCCCGCGCACCACAAAAGAGTAGCCCCTGCTCACCGCAACTAGAGAAAAGCCTGCACACAGCAACAAAGACCCAACGCAGCCAAAAATAAAAATAAATAAATTTATTTTTAAAAAAATTACGGGGCTTCCCTGGTGGCGCAGTGGTTGGGAGTCTGCCTGCCGATGCAGGGGACATGGGTTCGTGCCCCTGTCTGAGAGGATCCCACATGCCAAGGAGCGTCTGGGCCCATGGGCCGTGGCCACTGGGCCTGAACGTCTGGAGCCTGTGCTCCGTGGTGGGAGAGGCCACAACAGTGAGAGGCCCATGTACCGCAAAAAAAAAAAAAAAAAAAATTTATGTTGCTCTCTCAAAACTGCAGGCCATGCATTTAGCCTCCACAATATTTTTCCAGCAATATTTTTTTCATATATTTAAAACGGCCAAGAGCTATGTGGATGCTGAAAGAACTGGTGGACAAGAAGAGGTCCGAGTTGGGAGTAATGGCCACAGGAAGCAGACACCTCTCAGGTAAAGACTTCGGCAGAGATGCAGCCAGTTCCACACAGCACACAAAATACTTAGGAGGGAGCAGCCCTCCCTAAGGATCACCAGGGCAGTATTCTCAGAAGGAAGACCCAACCAACCACACCACACCCCATGGGAAACTGTCCATGGCCAAAGGAGAACATGAGACAGGAGCCCTCTCCTAAAGTCATTATCATGTACAAATTTGTTTCTTTGTCTCCAGGTACCTTCGTGAGAAGGAGGACAAAAGAAAAACCTTTTAGAGAGGCGACAGACACCTCTAGTGGTGAGTTGGAAGTTTGAGTTGATTAAATATTAACCCAATGAGAGTGAGTTAACCTGAAAGATGCTCTGAGGTTATGTGCTCTCCCATTCTCCTCATATAGGGGATGGAGCTTCCAGAGCAAGACAAGTTCTTTTTATTTTCTTTTGGCACATTTGTTCATTGTTGAAAATTTTCAATCCTTCTGTGAGTTTAATTGACTAGTTATTATATTATATTTCTGTAATCCACAGATATTGTTCAATTCCTTGTCAAATATACATTTTTATTAGAGTGAAGGAATCATTCATATTTTGTATACAGTATACATTTCTATAATATAAAAATATAGAAGAATCATTTGAATGCTTGATCTCTCTCTTTCC
>NW_006770175.1:97758-140563 GCF_000442215.2 Lipotes vexillifer
TTTTTTTTTTTTTCTTGAAGAGTTCTCTTTCGGGCTTCCGTGGTGGCACAGTGATTAAGAATCTGCTGGCAAAAGCAGGGGACACAGGTTCGAACCCTGATCCAGGAAGATCCCACATGCCACGGAGCAACTAAGTCCATAAGCCCCAACTACGGAGGCTGCACTCTAGAGCCCACGAGCCACAACTACTGAAGCTCGCATGCCTAGACCCCATGCTCCACAACAAGAGAAGCCACAACAATGAGAAGCCCGTGCACCACATTGAAGAGCAGCCCCCCACTCACTGCAACTAGAGAAAGCCAACGCAGAGCAGTGAAGACCCAACGTGGCCAAAAATAAATAAATAAATAATTAATTAAAAAAAGAAAAGTTCTCTCTTGTATAAGTCTTATGAACTATGTAATATTAACATCTAGATGTTCATCCCCTGCTACATATCTATTTTTATTTGAATGATGAAGTTTCTGAGACTTTCATTTGCCTGCTCCTGAATATTATAGATTATATTAATTACTCAAAAGTGTTAAAGCCATGTCTTTACTTTTAGTTTCTCAAGCAATTTCTCTTAGCATAAATTTCAAATTCTAGTAAGTGCCATGATATTAACATAAAAATACTACAGATATTTTTTCCACATTGTTGGCTATATAGGAAAGTAGGATTATGACCAATTTGCAAATCTTTTCATCTTTATTTCAAAGAAACTGGGAATGAATCATGATTGCTTGTCACTCATTATGCGGAAAATGTAAGACTCTCCCCTACCCTCTCATCCTCCCCTACCCCTATCACTCCACACCTCAAGAGAAAAAGGTATGACAAAAAAGAATCCTCAATATCACAAAATGGGATACTGATATGGGGAATAGAGTTTTTAGTGGGAGGACTAAAGGATTATAAGTAGAACTAGAAAGAAAAAATTCTCTTTTTGTGGCCTCTCTCTTTGATCTTCTCCTTTTCTCCCATTTAAATGTCTTTGGTAAAACCAGACCAAAAATACCAGCTGAATGAACACACCATCAACCTTGGGACGCTAATTAGAGTACCTCTATGTAGGTCTTAGAGGAGAAGCCATTTTCTGTTCTTAGATTCTACTCCTTATGTGACTTTCTTTCCTTCTCCATCTCTGTGGTAGCTAACTGGGTGGAACAAGTCCTGGAGGTGTCTCCTTGCATTGAAACACTCATAGCCTGAAGGTATCCAAACTCAGGTCCAGAGAAGGAAACATATGGAGGAGGGAGGTAGGCTGGTTCACCTCTAGGCCTTAAGGGAGATAGGTTCTCTTTCTGACATCCTACATTATGGTAAAGGGTTAAACAATTATTCTATTTCATAGAAGAGGAAGATCATGATCAGTAAGATTTAGAAATTTGCAGAATGAAGTGATAGAGATTAATCCAGGCAACTTACCAGGGAAAAGAAACAGATAGAGGTTTGAAGCTAAAGACCTGGCTAATAATGTAAAATAATGCTTGCCTATAATGCCATCTGCTATAAAGCCCATGGCAACTAGTGTGGAAGTGTCAGTAAAAAATTCAGAGATTTGATCCAGATCACATAACTCATTTTAGAGTTACAACTCACCAAGGTATAATGATAACTTGGGATCTTGCAAAAAAGGATAAAAGTGCCTCTTCCCTTCATGCCTGTCTGTTGTACCTCAGTTATACACAAACACTGGATATCCAAATGTTTCCAAGATAAGTGGAAGCAACACTCTATTTCTGAATATCCGAGTGTTCTTTTAAATCAAGAGAGGTGTTTAGTGTGTGATTCTTTATCCTCATAGGAGTCTCAGACATTCCTTCAAACATTTTGGACTGTGATTCTTAATTGACCCCATGTAACTTTTTCAAATACATACTGTTTATATACAGTTTACCAAGTTATAAAAGTACCTGAAGTTCTTTTTACTAACACTATATTAGGAGATATTTAACTAACTTACACCCACTCTTACAAGCATGAGACAGTATATCATGGTAGCTTTGATTTGCAATTCTGTGATGACTAGTGATGTTGAAAATCTTATCATGTGTCTGTATGTCTTCTTTGGAAAAATATCAGTTCTGGTCTTTTGCCTACTTTTAATCAGTTTGTTTTTTGATGTTGACTTGTATGAGTTATTTGTACATCTTGGATATTAGCCACATATTGGAAACATCATTTTCAAATATCTTCTCCCTTCAGTAGACAACCTTACATTTTGTTGATAGTTTCCTATGCTACACAAAAGCTTTTCAGTTTGATGTAGTCCTATTTGTTTATTTTTGCTTTTGTTTCCTTTGACTGAGGACAGATCCAAAAAATTATTTCTAAGGCTGATGTCAAAGAGTATACTGTCTCTGTTTTCTTCTAGGAGTTTTACAGTTTCAGGCCTTACATTTAAGTCTTTAATCCATTTTGAGTTTATTTTTGTACATGGTGTGGAAAAGCAGTCTGGTTTGATTCTTTTGCACATAGCTGTCCAACTTTCCCAACATCATTTTTTGAAGAAACTGTATTAACTGTATTTCTCTATTGTATATGCTTGCCTCCTTTGTCATAAATTAATTGGCTGTATGTGTGTTGGTTCATTTCTGGACTCTGTATTCTATTCCATTAATCTATGTATATGTTTTTGTGCCAGTACCATACTGTATGATGACTTAAGCCTTGTAGTACAGTGAAAAATCAAGGAGCGTGTTACCTCCAGCTTTGTTCTTTCTCAAGATTGCTTAGGTTATTCAGGGTCTTTTGTGTTCAAAAAGACAAAAAATAACAACTGTTGTTGAGGATGTGGAGAAAAAGGTCCTTTCATGTTTTGTTGGTTGGATTGTAAATTGGTGCAGCCATGATGGAAAACAACATGGAGCTTCCTGAAAAAAAAAAAAAAAAAAAAAAAAAAAGGAAGGAAAAAAAACTGCTAAGGGATCTAGTAATTTCACTTCTGGATGCTTACCCAAAAAAAAAAAAAAAAAAAAAAAAAAAAGGAAGGAAAAAAAACTGCTAAGTGATCTAGTAATTTCACTTCTGGATGCTTACCCAAAGAAAATAAAAAAACACTAATTTGAAAATATATGGGGAGGGGTGGCCAAGATGGTGGAGTAAGAAATCCCTAAGCCCACCTTCTTCCATAGGCACATCAACTTTCCAACTATTTATAGAACAACTACCAATGAGAATGACTTGAAGATTAGCAGAAAACAGCTTGTACAACTAAAGATATAAAGAAGGAACCATAAGATGGGTAAGAGGGGCAGAGACACGGTATAGTCAATATACACACCTCCAGGTAAGTGATCTACAAATGGGAGGATAATCATAATTTCAGAGGTTCTCCCTAAGAAGCAACGGGTTCAAGCTTCACATCAGGCTACCCAACCTGGGGATTTTGTACCAGGAAGACAGGCCCCCAGAACATCTGGGCTTTAAATCCAGCAGGACTTGCTTTTAGGAAAATCAGAGGGGTGTAGGAGACAAACTCTGCTCATAAAGGGTACACATAAAATCTCACATGTTCCAAGACCCAGGACAGAAGCAGTAATTTGAAAGGAGCATGGCTCAGACACACTTGATATAGGCTGATCTTGGAGAGCTTCCTAGAGTGGCAGGAGGCAACACAGACTCACCCTGGGAACACAGAAGCTGGTGGAAGATGTTTTGGGGACCTCATTCTACTACAAGGACACTGGTTCTTGTCCTTGTGCAATTTCCAGTTCTCTCTCCAACGTATTAGCCTCAGGACCCAGATCCACCCACCAGCTGGTCAGCATTAGTCCTAAGACCTCACCCAAGGCCAAGCAGGAAGCCTAGCAGGACATAGCCCTATCCACCAGCAGGCTAGCAGCAGATGTTGGTTCCCATGATTCCTTAAGCCACCCAGGAACTAACCCTGACCACAGCAGATGGAAACCAGCCCAAGGTTCCCCTGGGAACAAGCCTCAACCAACAGTTAGTAGATAGCAACTCTGAGACTCCCACAGGGCCCATAGCCAGCAGTGCTAGGACACACCCCTGCCCACCAGCAGGCCAGCACAGCCATGAGACCTTCAAACCCACCAGCCACCTCAGGATGAGGACCCACCCACCAGTGGCTGGCAGCTTCTGCATTAGGCTGGACTTGGCAATCAACCAGGCCAAGGTCCAGCCAGGCTTACCAGTATATCCACAGAAGTCTGTCCTGCAACAATTGAAGGACCTACTCAACCCATATAAGGGGCATCCTTTAAACATATAGCTTTGGTGAACAGAGGGGAATGTGTGGCTAGGCCCAGTAGGATGTCACCTACATAAAGCCACTTCCCCAAGATTAGGAAACATAACTGACCTACTTAATACATACAAATAAAAACAGATTCAGGTAAAATGAGGTGACAGAGAAATATTTTTGAAATGAAGGAACAAGATAAAAACTGAGAAGAGAGCTGACCAAAGTGGAGATAAGCAATATATCTAAATAAAACTCAATGTTAGGGACTTCACTGACAGTCCAGTGGTTAAGACTTCACCTTCCAATGCAGGGGGTGCAGGTTCGATCTGCGGTCAGGGAGCTAAGATCCCACATGTCTCGTGACCAAAAAAAACAAAACAGAAGTAATAGTACAACAAATTCAGTAAAGGCTTTAAAAATGGTCCAATCAGAAAAAAATCTTAAAAAAAAAAAAACCCAATGTTAGTAGAATGAAAGGGATGAAAAATACCAGAGAAGAAATAAATGAATTAGAGACTAAATTAAAAAAAAAAAGAAAATCAATGAAACTAAGAGCTGATTCTTTGTAAAGATAAACAAGAGAGAGGGTCCAAAGCAATAAAATCAGAAATGAAAGACAAATTACAATTGACAACATATAAACAAAAATGATCATAAGAGATTGCTACAAACATACAACAAAAAAATGGACAAACTAGAAGAAATGGACAAATTCCTAGAAATGTAAATTTCTCAAGACTGAGAGGAAGAAATAGAAAATATGAACAGAATAGTTGTTACTAGTAATAAACAACTCACAGAAAACAAAAGTTCATTACCAGATGGCTTCACAGGTGAACTCTACCAAACATTTAGAAAAGAGTTAACATCCATCCTTCTCAAACCATTTCAAGAAGTTGAGGAAGAAGGAAAGCTTCCAAACTCATTCTATGAGGCCAGTATCAACCTGATACCAAACCAGACAAAGAAAACACACACACACACAAATGATAGGACAATATCACAGACGAACAATGATGCAACAATATATAAGCAAACTGAATGCAACAATATATTAAGAGGAGCATACCCCATGATAAAGTAGGATTTATCCCAAGATGCAAGGATGGGTCAATATCTGTAAATAAATCAAAGTGATACACCATACTAATAAACTGAAGAATAAAAATCATATGATTATCTCAATAAATACAGAAAAACTTTTGACAAAATTCACATCCATTTATAATAAACACCATAAACAGTGTGAGTATAGAGCTAACATACCTTAACATAGTAAAGGCCATATATGAAAAACCTACAAAAAGTATCAATTCTCAATGATGAAAAGCTGAAAGCATTTCCTCTAAGATCAGGAAGGACAAGGATGCCCACTCTCACTACTTTTATTTAACATAGTATCAGAAGTCCTAGCCACAGCAATCAGACAAGAAAAATAAATAAAAGGAATCCAATTTGGAAAGGAAGAAGTAAACCTATTACTGTTTGCAGATGACATGATACCATACATAGCAAATACTAAGGATGCCACCAAAAAACTGTTAGAACTGTTTAATGAATTCAGTAAAGTTGCAGGATACAAAATTAATATACAGAATCTTGCTTTTTATGTACAAAAAATGAACTATCTGAGCGAGAAATTAAGAAAACAATCCTATTTACAATTGCATCAAAATGAATAAAATATCTGGGAATAAATCTAACTAAAAAGGTAAAAGACCTATACTCAGATATCTGTAACACACTCATGAAAGAAATTGAAGATAACAAAAACAGATGGAAAAATACATTATGCTTAATGGATTGGAAGAATTAATATTGTTAAAATGACCATAACACCCAACACAATCTGCAAATGCAATGCAATCCCTATCAAAATACCAATGGCATTTTTCACAGACTAGAAAAAGTAGTTTAAAATTTCTATGGAAATGCAAAGGCTCCAGATAGCCAAAACAACTTGAGAAAGAACAAAGCTGAAGATATCACACTCCCTGATTCAAAACTATATTAAAAAGTGATAGCTGGGGCTTCCCTGCTGGCACAGTGGTTGAGAGTCCACCTGCCAATGCAGGGGACACAGGCTCATGCCCCGGTCCGGGAAGATCCCACATGCTGCGGAGCAGCTGGGCCCATGAGCCATGGCCGCTGAGCCTGTGTGTCCGGAGCCTGTGCCCCACAATGGGAGAGGCCACATCTGTGAGAGGCCCGCATACCACAAAAAAAAAAAAAAAAAAGCGATAGTCATCAAAACAGCATGATAACTGGCACAAAGACAGACACATAGACCAATGGAACAGCATAGAGCCCAGATATGAACTTATACTTGTGTGGTCAATTAATCCATGACATAGGAAGCAACAATATACAATGGGGAAAAGACTGCCTTTTCAATAAATGGTGTTGGGAAAACTGGACAGCTACATGCAAAAGAATCAACCCAGACAACACTCTCACACTGTGCACAACAATAAACTCAAAATTGATTAAAGACGTCAATGTAAAGACTTGAAACACTCTCACACTGTGCACAACAATAAACTCAAAATTGATTAAAGACGTCTATGTAAAGACTTGAAACCATACAACTCCTAGAAGAATCCATAGACATTATGCTTTTTGACATTAGTCTTAGCAGCATTCTTTTGCATGTGTTCTCAGGCAAGGGAACAAAAGCAAAAATAAACAAATGGGAATATATCAAACAAAAGAAGTTTTGCACAGTGAGGAAGATTATCACCAAAAGAAAAAGGCAGCCAACTGAATGGAAGAAAATATTTGCAAGTGATATATCTGATAAGGGTTTAATATCCAAAATATACAAAGAACTCAGATAACTCAACATCAAAATAACAACTCAATTATAATATATTAGAGAGGACCTGAAATGACATTTTTCCAATGAAGACATGCAGGAGGCCAACACACATGAAAAAAATGCTGAAAATCACTAATCATCAGGTAAATGAAAATCAAAACCATGATGAGATATTACCTCATACCTGTCAGAACTGCTATTATCAAAAAGACAATAAATAACAAGTGTTGGCTAGTATATGGAGAAAAGGGATCCCTCAAGCACTGTTGTTTGGGAACGTAAATTGGTACAGCCTACTATGGAAAACAGTATGTAGGATCCTCAGAAAATTAAAAATGGAAATACTGTACAATCCAGAAATTCCATTCTTGAGTATTTAAACAAAGAATATGAAAGCACCGATTTGAAAAGATATATGTACCTCTATGTTCATTAAAGCATAATTTATAGCAGCTAAGAAGCAATCTAGGTGCCTATTGATAGTTGAATGGATAAAGAAGATGTAATATGTGTGTATGTATATATATATATATATATATATATATATATATAAAATGGAATATTACCCAATTACCCAGCCATAAACAAGAATGAACTCTTGCCCTTTGTGACAACATGGATGGATCTGGAGGTTATTATGTTAAGTGAAATAAATCAGACAGAGAAAGATAAATACGGTATGATCTTACTTATATGTGGCATCTACAAACTAAACAAACAAACAAAACAAAATGGAAACAAACTCATAGATATGAAGAATAAACAGGTGGTTGCCAGAAGGAAGGGGGCTGGGGGGAGGTCAAAATAGTGAAGGGGATTACAGGTACAAACCTCTAGTTATAAAATAAATAAGCTATGGGTATGTAATATACAGCATAAGGAATATGGTCAATAATACTGTAATAAATTTGTATGGGGACAGGTTGTTACCAGATGTATGGTTGTGATCATTTCATAGTGTATGCAAATATCAAATCACTATGTAGTACACCTTAAATGAACCTAATATTGTAGGTCAACTAATTTCAGTAAAAATGCATTTTTAAAATAATAAGTCTGCTTATTATTTTCATTGCTCAAAAAGAGAAGCTCCTCACTTTGTTATCATATCTTCAAGGATCATTATATATCAGTAGATATCAAGGTTATAAAAGTCAAGGATAGGGCTTCCCTGGTGGCACAGTGGTTGAGAGTCCACCTGCTGATGCAGGGGACATGGGTTTGTGCCCCAGTCTGGGAAGATCCCACATGCCGCGGAGTGGCTGGGCCCATGAGCCATGGCCGCTGAGCCTGCGCATCCGGATCCTGTGCTCCGCAACAGGAGAGACAACAGCAGTGAGAGGCCCACCTACCACAAAAAAAAAAAAAAAAAAGTCAAGGATAAATTTGTTATTAACTTTCAGGAAGGGTTCAAGGCTTTCTTTTTTTTTTTTTTTGTGGCTGCATTGGGTCTTCGTTGCTGCATTGGGTCTTCGTTGCTGTGCATGGGCTTTCTCTAGTTGTGGTGAGCAGAGTCTACTCTTCACTGAGGTTCACGGGCTTCTCATTGTGGTGCCTTCTCTTGTTGCAGAGCACAGGTTCTAGGCACATGGGTCTCAGTAGTTGCAGCACGTGGGCTCAGTAGTTGCGGTACATGAGCCCTAGAATGTGTGGGCTTCAGTAGTTGTGGTGTATGGGCTCAGTAGTTGTGGCTCACGGGCTTTAGAGTGCAGCCTCAGTAGTTGCGGCGCATGGGTTTAGTTGCTCCATGGCATGTGGAATATTCCCAGAATGGGGATTGAACCCATGTCCCTTACATTGACAGGTGGATTCTTAACCACTGAGCCACCAGGAAAGTTCCAAGTCTTTCTTCTCGAGTAAAGGGGACTCAAGAAAGGTCCTTTTGGGGACTTTTACTAAACTGGGTGTTTCTGATTTTTGTGGTTATCTCAGGATGAAAAGTTGCTTTTGTTTCCATTCTGAGTCTCATGTGAGCCTGAAAACTAACTCATGTGGTGGGTGGATGCATGTTATTGTCTCCATGGAATAGATGATAAAGCTGCACTTGGGAGCTTGGAGGATAATTTCCCATTACCAAACATTGAACACTGACTGCACTGATATTTGAACATAGAACTTCTGATGACAATCCCATTAAATTTGCATGCCACTACCTCTAACCTGTTGGAGAATGAAAGCATATTGTGTGTGAATTTTCCTTCTTCTCCAGTATACATTTTCACCAGATTTTTTAAAGTAGTTTTATTATTTAATTTCTAATGTGGTTTTTGAAATGAGGGTTTTCATATTCTTAGGGTAACTGTCACAGTGTTTGATATTCTTATTATCGCATTTGAGTATTTGTCACAAAAAAATACTCAGCCAGTTTTTAATTTTCATAACAGCTGGAGGCAGTCATAGTTGATTTAGCAGATAAGGGAGAGTTTTTAAAAAAAATAATTAGGGGAGAGAGCAAAAAAGTAGAACAACTGAAAAGAACAGTAAGCAAAAGTTGAGACAAATTTTTTTTTTCTCAAAGCTCCCTCTCTTCTGGTTAAATATTTTTTGACGTTCCAGTGCTGTGCTGGAGCCATTCACCACCACCTCCCAAGAGCCAGCTGTTAAATTTTCAGGAATTTCGTGAATTGGTAGCTTAAAAATTGGCCATGATGAAAGTATTTATCCCATAGATATCAGCAAACACCACAAGTCAGCAATTTTTCCCCTCAGAGCAGGTTTACCAACACACTACTGGTGTTGTCCATATTTAATACTAGAGATGATTTTTAAAGTGATGTTTACATGACAAAAGCAATTGAACAAAAACAATAAAGTCAAGAATAAATGCTCCTTGTATATTTTATAGTTTACAGGTTCTCATATACTATCTCATTTAATCTTCACAAAAGTTCTGTGAAAGCAGTAGAGAAGGTATTATCTATCATTCCATTTTATAGATGAGGAAACTGAGGCTCCAGATACTAGAGCTGGCAATGAGAGTGTTGAAGCTAGAATCAAATATTTCTGTGTCTTTGTCCAATATCTTCTTTACTATGATACATTGTCTTAGCCCTGCTTACTGGGTGTGCTTTACTAGGGTAACAGTTTGTGCTTTTGAGAGAATAGGGCAGGTTTCTCCCTGTTTTATGAAGGCATAAGTTTTATGCAGACTTTGCCATACTTGGAAATGGTTGGGAATTCTGTTTTTGTTTTTCCACTACAATCTGTGGAATCTCGAATATTTTTCCTGAAAAAAGAATCCACATGACCATGTGCTAATGTGAGATTTTTTAGCCCTGGTTTGCCACAACCCTCTGTTTGTTTTCTCTTAAATGTTAATTTCTAATTTGAAAAACCAGCTCAGAGAATAAACATTAAACTTTTCAAGACTATTTTAAAATATCTTCTTGGTTTTGTGGTTAATTGGAGACTGTATATGCTAGATTGACAGTTGTGATGATTTAATCTGTTTATTTATACATAGCTTAGAAACAGTACAGAGGTTGTGGGTAGGGGAAAGTGAGGTCAGCAAGATGATGGGATATTCCCAGCCCTCATTCACCCACAGAAACATAGATTTAACAATAATATAAGTAACACAGTACCTTTAGGAGAAGTCCAGAATCAAGTTAAGAAGTTGCAGTATGTCAGATGAGCACAAATATGAGATCAGCCAACTGAAACAGTGAGAGAAGCAATTTCACTTTACCCACATCAGCCCTTCCCTCAAGCTGGCCACCTCAGTTATGAGAGGGATTGCTACTCCTTTCTGGGGCAGGGGGTGTGGGGCGGGGGTGGAAGAGAGAATAGAGTCAAGATCTCTAGACTTTCACTGTGCTTTCTGACTGGGTCGATTTCTGCCTCAACTCACACAGAGTGCTTAGAACTGACATGGTCAAGATAGCTGGAATAGCTAGGGGCCTTCCGGTAGCCAGCAAGACTCTGCAAGTTTTGGGGAAAGCACAAAACTGAGACCTTTCCTGCAGGAAGGAGGGAGGAGTGAAGCATGGCTTCATATCCTCAGCCTTTCAGTGCACTCTCCAAGTGGCTGACACTATAGACAGAATGTTTGTGTCCCCCTCAGATTCATAAGTTGAAATCATAACCCCCCAAGTATACAGAGGTGGGACTTTTAGGAGGTGATTAGGTCATGAAGGCAGAGCTCTCATGTATTAGTGCTTTTATAAAAGAGACCTCAAAGAGGTCCCTCACCATTTCCACCAACTGAGAACACAGTGACAAGATGGCTGTCTATGAATCAGGGAGTGGGTTCTCACTAGACACCAAATCTTCTGGCACCTTGACCTTAGACTTCCCAGTCTCCAGACTGGGAGAAATAAATTTTTGTTGTTTATAAGTCACCAGTCTATGGTATTCTGGTATAACAGGCTGAACTTATTTTATGAGGCCAGAATTACCCTGATACCAGAGTCAGAAAAAGACAATACAAGAGAAGAAAACTACAGATCAATATCCCTAATGAGTATAGATGAAAAAGTCTTCAACAAAGTGTTAACAAACTGAATTCAACCACATTAAAAGGATTATATACTATGACTAAGTGGGATTTATTCCTGGGATGTAAGGATGCTTCACATATAAAAATCAATTAATGTGATACACCAATAGAATAAAGAATAGAAATCACACAATCATCTCAATAGATGCAGAAAAATCACTTGATAAAATGCAACACCCTTTCATGATAAAGACTCTCAATAATGTAGGTAAGGGAAGAATTTACCTCAACACAATAAAAGTGATACATAAAGCCCACAGCTAACATCATATTCAATGGTGAAAAACTGAAAACTTTTCCCCTAAGATCAAGAATAAGGCAAGGATGCCAACTCTCACCATTTCCATTCAACTATAACACTGGAGCTTTATTAGTGTGTATATATGCTATATATATTCCAATTATCTTACTAGAAGCTCTAGCAAGTGCAATTAAAAAAGAATAAACAAAACGAAAAATGTCAGACAAATTGTAAAAAAAAGAAGTAAAATCATGTTTTCAGATGGCATTATGTTAAGTATAGAAAATCCTAAAGACTCCACAAACAAATTGTTTGACTTGATAAAAAAATTCAGTAAAGTTACAGAACCACAAATCATCATATAAAAATCAATTGTATTTCAGTACACTAATAATAAACTATCCAGAAAGGAAATTAAGAAAACAATGCCAGGGCTTCCCTGGTGGCGCAGTGGTTGAGAGTCCGCCTGTCGATGCAGGGGACACGGGTTCATGCCCCGGTCTGGGAAGATCCCACATGCCGCAGAGCAGCTAGGCCCGTGAGCCATGGCTGTTGAGCCTGTGCATCCAGAGCCTGTGCTCAGCAACGGGAGAGGCCACAACTGAGAGGCCCGCATACCACACACACACACAAAAAAGAAAGAAAACAATCCCGTTTATAATAACACCAAAACGAATCAAATTCTAGGAAAGAAACTTAACCAAGGAGGTGAAAGACTTGTACACTAAAAACTACAAATGACTGATGAAAGAAATTAAACAAGACACAAATAAATGAAAATATATCTCATATTCATAGATTGAAAGATTTGTATTAAGATGTCCATGCTACACAAAACTATCTACATATTCAATGCAATCCCTAAAATTACCAATGACATTTTTTATAGAAAAATTAAAAAATGCTAGAACTGTGTGGGGAAGATGGCAGAATAGTAAGACGCGGAGATCACCTTCCTCCCACAGATACACCAGAAATACATCTACACGTGGAACAACTCCTACAGAACACCTACTGAACACTGGCAGAAGAACTCAGACCTCCCAAAAGGCAAGAAACTCCCCATGTACCTGGGTAGGGCAAAAGAAAAATGCATAAACAGAGACAGAAGAATAGGGACAGGACCTGCACCAGTGGGAGGGAGCTGTGAAGAAGGAAAAGTTTCCACACACTAGGAAGCCCCTTCGCGGGCGGAGATTGCGGGTGGTGGAGGGGGAAAGGTTCAGAGCCGTGGAGAAAAGCACAGCAAAAGGGGCGCGGAGGGCAAAGCAGAGAGATTCCCGCACAGAGGATCGGTGCCAACCGGCACTCCAGCCTGAGAGGCTTGTCTGCTCACACGCTGGGACAGGCGGGGACTGGGAGCTGAGGTTCTGGCTTCAGTCGGAGCACAGGGAGAGGACTCGGGATGGCGGCACGAACACAGCCTGAAGGGGTTAGTGCACCACGGCTAGCCGGGAGGGAGTCTGGGGAAAAGTCTGGACCTGCCAAAGAGGCAAGATATATTTTCTTCCCTCTTCATTTCCTGGTGCGTGAGGAGAGGGGATTAAGAGCGCTGCTTAAAGGAGCTCCAGAGACTGGTGCGAGCCGTGGCTAACAGCGCAGACCCCAGAGACGGGCATGAGACACTAAGGCTGCTGCTGCCACCACCAAGAAACCTGTGTGTGAGCACAGGTCACTATCCACACGGACCTTCCGGTGAGCCTGTGCAGACTGCCACTGCCAGGGTCCCAGGATACAGGGACAACTTCCCCAGGAGAACACACAGCACGCCTCCGACTGGTGCAAGGTTCTGCCGGCCTCTGCCACCGCAGGCTCGCCACACATCCGTGCCCCTCCCACACCAGGCCTCAGTGAGCCAGAGTCCCCGAAGCAGCTGCTCCTTTAACCCCGTCCTGTCTGAGCGAAGAACAGACGCCCTCCAGCAACCTACATGCAGAGGCGGGGCCAAATCCAAAGCTGAAACCTGGGAGCTGTGCAAACAAAGAAGAGAAAGGGAAATCTCTCCCAGCAGCCTCAGAAGCAGAAGATTAAAGCACCACAATCAACTTGATGTACCCTGCATCTGTGGAATACATGAATAGACAAAGAATCATCCCAAATTGAGGAGGTGGACTTTGAGAGCAAGATTCATTATTTTTTCCCCTTTTCCTCTTTTTGTGAGTGTGTATGTGTATGCTTCTGTGTGAGATATTCTCTGTATAGCTTTGCTTTCACCATTTGTCCTAGGGTTCTATCCGTCTGGTTTTTTTGTTTTGTTTTGTTTTGTATGTTTCTTTGTTTAAAAAAATTTCTTTCTTAATAATTATTTATATTTTAATAACTTTATTTTATCTTACTTTATTTTATTTTAAATCCTTTTTCCTTCCTTCCTTCCTTTCTTCTTTCTTTCTTTGTAATGTTTCTCCCTTTTATTCTGAGCCGTGTGGATGAAAGGCTATTGGTGCTGCAAACAGGAGTCAGTGTTGTGCCTCTGAGGTGAGAGAGCCAACTTCAGGACACTGTTCCGCAAGAGACCTCCCAGCACCACATAATATCAAACAGCAAAAATCTCCAAGATATCTCCATCTCAACACCAGCACCCAGCTTCACTCAATGACCAGCAAGCTACAGTGCTGGACACCCTATGCCAAACAACTAGCAAGAGAGGAACACAACCCCATGCATTAGCAGAGAGGCTGCCTAAAATCATATTATGTCCACAGACACCCCAAAACACACCAACCTACGTGGACCTGCCCACTAGAAAGACAAGATCCAGCCTCATCCATCAGAACACAGGCACTAGTCCCCTCCACCAGGAAACCTACACAACCCACTGAACCAACTTTAGCCACTGGAGACAGACACCAAAAACAACTGGAACTATGAACTTGCAGCCTGCAAAAAGGAGACCCCAAACAGAGTAAGATAAGCAAAATAAGAAGACAGAAAAACACACAGCACATGAAGGAGCAAGGTAAAAACCCACCAGACCTAACAAATGAAGAGGAAATATGCTGTCTACCTGAAAAAGAATTCAGAATAATGATAGTAAAGATGATCTAAAATCTTGGAAACAGAATAGAGAAAATTCAAGAAACATTTAACAAGGACCTAGAAGAACTAAAGATGAAACAAGCAATGATGAATAACACAATATATGAAATTAAAAAGACTCCAGATGGGATGAATAACAAAAATAACTGAGACAGAAGAACGGATATGTGACCTGGAAGATAAAATAGTGGAAATAATTACTACAGAGCAGAAAAAAGAATGAAAAGAGCTGAGGAAGTTCTCAAGGACCTCCGGGACAACATTAAATGCACCAACATTTGAATTATAGGGGTTCCAGAAGAAGAAGAGAAAAAGAAAAGGATGGAGAAAATATTTGAAGAGATTATAGTTGAAAACTTCCCTAATATGGGAAAGAAAATAGTTAATCAAGTCCAGGAAGCAGAGAGAATCCAATACAGGATAAATACAAGGAGAAACATGCCAAGACACATATTAATCACACTGTAAAAAATTAATTACAAAGAAAACATATTAAAAGCAACAAGGGAAAACAACAAAAAACACACAAGGGAATCACAATAAGGTTAACAGTTGATCTTTCAGCAGAAACTCTGCAAGCCAGAAGGGAGTGGAAGGACATATTTAAAGTGATGAAGGAGGAAAGCCTACAACCAAGATTACTCTAACCAGAAAGGATCACATTCAGATTTGATAGAGAAATTAAAACCTTTACAGACAAGCAAAAGCTGAGAGAATGCAGCACCACCAAACCACCTTTACAACAAATGCTAAAGGAACTTCACTAGGCAAGAAATACAAGAGATAGAAAGGACCTATAATAACAAACCCAAAACAATTAAGAAAATGAGAATAGGAACATACATATTGAAAATTACCTTAAATGTAAATAGATTAAATGCTCCAACCAAAAGACACAAACTGGCTGAATGGATGTAAAAACAAGACCCATATATATGCTGTCTACAAGAGACCCACTTAAGACCTAGAGACACATATAGACTGAAAGTAAGGGGATGGAAAAAGATATTCCATGCAATGGAAACCAAAAGAAAGCTGGAGTAGCAATTATCATATCAGACAAAATAGACTTTAAAATAAAGATTATTACAAGAGACAAATAAGGACACTAAATAATGATCAAGGGATCGATCCAAGAAGAAGATATAACAATTGCAAATATTTATGCACCCAACATAGGAGCACCTCAATACATAAGGCAAATACTAACAGCCATAAAAGGGGAAATCAACAGTAACACGTTCATAATAGGGGACTTTAACACACCACTTTCACCAATGGACAGATCATCCAAAATGCAAATAAATAAGGAAACAAAAGCTTTAAATGATACATTAAACAAGATGGACTTAATTGATATTTATAGGACATTCCATTCAAAAACAACAGAATACACATTTTTCTCAAGTGCTCATGGAGCATTCTCCAGGATAGATCATATCTTGGATCACAAATCAAGCATTGGTAAATTTAAGAAAATTGAAATTGTATCAAGTATCTTTTCCTACCACAATGCTATGAGACTAGATATCAATTACAGGAAAGGATCTGTAAAAAGTACAAGCACATGGAGGCTAAACAATACACTACTTAATAACAAAGTGATCACTGAAGAAATCAAACAGGAAATCAAGAAATACCTAGAAAAAATGACAGTGGAGACACGATGACCCAAAACCTATGGGATGCAGCAAAAGCAGTTCTAAGAGGGAAGTTTATAGCAATACAATCCTACCTTAAGAGACAGGAAACATCTCAAATAAACAACCGAACCTTACACCTAAAGCAATTAGGAAAAGAAGAACAGAAAAGCCCCAAAGTTAGCAGAAGGAAAGAAATCATAAAGATCAGACGAGAAAAAATTTAAAAGAAATGAAGGAAATGATAGCAAAGATCAATAAAACTAAAAGCTGGTTCTTTGAGAAGATAAACAAAATTGATAAACCATTATACAGACTCATCAAGAAGAAAATGGAGACGACTCACATCAATAGAATTAGAAATGAAAAAGGAGAAGTAACAACTGACACTGCAGAAATACAAAAGATCATGAGAGATTACTACTAGCAACTCTATGCCAATAAAATGGACAACCTGGAAGAGATGCAAAAATTCTTAGAAATGCACAATCTGCCAAGACTGAATCAGGAAGAAATAGAAAATATGAACAGATCAATCACAAGCACTGAACTTAAAACTGTGATTAAAAATCTTCAAACAAACAAAAGCCCAGACCAAATGGCTTCACAGGCGAATTCTATCATACATTTAGGGAAGAGCTAACACCTATCCTTCTCAAACTCTTCCAAAACACAGCAGAGGGAGGAACACTCCCAAAGTCATTCTATGAGGCCACCATCACCGTGAAACCAAAACTAGACAAGGATGTCACAAAGAAAGAAAACTACAGGCCAATATCACTGATGAACATAGATGCAAAAATCCTCAACAAAATACTAGCAAACAGAATCCAACAGCACATTAAAAGGATCATACACCATGATCAAGTGGGGTTTATTCCAGGAATGCAAGGATTCTTCAATATACGCAAATCTATCAATGTGATTAACCATATTAACAAACTGAAGGAGAAAAACCATATGATCATCTCAATAGATGCAGAGAAAGCTTTTGACAAAATTCAACACCCACTTATGATAAAAACCCTGCAGCAAGTAGGCAGAGAGGGAACTTTCCTCAACATAATAAAGGTCATATATGACAAGCTCACAGCCAACATCGGCCTCAATGGTGAAAAACTGAAAGCATTTCCACTAAGATCAGGAACAAGAAAAGGTTGCCCACTCTCACCACTCTTATTCAACATAGTTCTGGAAGTTTTATCCACAGCAATCAGAGAAGAAAAGGAAATAAAAGGAATCCAAATCGGAAAAGAAGAAGTAAATCTGTCACTGTTTGCAGATGATGTGATACTATACATAGAAAATCCTAAAGATGCTACCAGAAAACTACTAGAGCTAATCAATAAATTTGGTAAAGTAGGAGGATTCAAAATTAATGCATGGAAATCTCTGGAATTCCTATACACTAATTATGAAAATTCTGAAAATGAAATCAACAAATCACTCCCATTTACCATTGCAACATTAAGAATAAAATATCTAGGAATAAACCTACCTAAGGAGACAAAAGACCTGTATGAAGAAAATTATAAGACAACTATGAAAGAAATAAAAGATGATACAAATAGGGGCAGAGATATACCATGTTTTTGGATTGGAAAAATCAACATTGTGAAAATGACTCTACTACCCAAAGCAATCTGCAGATTCAATGCAATCCCTATCAAACTATCACTGGCATTTTTCACAGAAATAGAACAAAAAAATTCACAATTAGTATGGAAAAAAAAGAGACCCCAAGTAGCCAAAGCTATCTTGAGAATGAAAAATTGAGCTGGAGGAATCAGGATCCCTGACTTCAGACTATACTACAAAGCTACAGTAATCCAGACAGTATGGTACTGGCACAAAAACAGAAATACAGATCAATGGAACAGGATAGAAAGCCCAGAGATAAACCCATGCACCTATGATCACCTTATCTTTGACAAAGGAGGCAAGAATATACAGTGGAGAAAAGACAGCCACTTTAATAAGTGGTGTTGGGAAAACTGGACAGCTATATGTAAAAGAATGAAATTAGAACACTCACTAACACCGTACACAAAAATAAACTCAAAATGGATTACCCTAATACCATACAGAAAAATAAGCTGAAAATGGATTAAAGACCTAAATGTAAGGCCATAAGCTATCAAACTCTTATAGGAAAACATAAACATAACACTCTATGACATAAATCACAGCAAGATCTTTTTTGACCAACCTCCTATAGAAATGGAAATAAAAACAAAAAGAAACAAATGGGACCTAATGAAACTTCAAAGCTTTTGCACAGCAAAGGAAACCATAAACAAGACCAAAAGACAACCCTCAGAATGAGAGAAAATATTTGCAAATGAAGCAACTGACAAAGGATTAATCTCCAAAATTTACAGGCAGCTCATGCAGCTCAATAACATAAAAACAAACAACCCAATCCAAAAATGGGCAGAAGACTTAAATAGACATTTCTCCAAAGAAGATATAAAGATTGTCAACAAACATATGAAAGAATGCTCAACATCATTAATCATTAGAGAAATGCAAATCAAAACTACAATGAGATATCACCTCACACCAGGCAGAATGGCCATCATCAAAAAATCTAGAAACAATAAATACTGGAGAGGGTATGGAGAAAAGGTAACACTCTTGCAGTGCTGGTGGGAATGTGAATTGGTTCAGCCACTATGGAGAACAGTATGGAGCTTCCTTAAAAAACTACAAATAGAACTACCATATGACCCAGCAATCCCACTACTAGGCATATACACTGAGAAAACCATAATTCAAAAAGAGTCCTGTACCAAAATGTTCATTGCAGCTCTATTTACAATAGCCAGAAGATGGTAACAACCTAAGTGTCCATCATCAAATGAATGAATAAAGAAGATGTGGCTCATACATACAATGGCATATTACTCAGCCATAAAAAGAAACAAAATTGAGCTATTTATAATGAGGTGGATGGACCCAGAGTCTGTCATGCAGAGTGAAGTAAGTCAGAAAGAGAAAGACAAATACCATATGCTAACACATATATATGGAATTTAAGGGGAAAAAATGTCATGAAGAACCTAGGGGTAAGACAGGAATAAAGACACAGACTTACTAGAGAATGGACTTGAGGATACGGGGAGGGGGATGGGTAAGCTGTGACAAAGTGAGAGAGTTCCATGGACATATATACACTACCAAACGTAAAATAGATAGCTAGTGGGAAGCAGCTGCATAGCTCGCAGGGAGATACGCTCGGTGCTTTGTGATTACCTAGAGGGGTAGATAGGGAGGGTGAAGCAAGAGGGAAGAGATATGGGAACATATGTATATGTATAACTGATTCGCTTTGTTATAAAGCAGAAACTAACACACCATTGTAAAGCAATTATACTCCAATAAAGACGTTAAAAAAAAAAAGCTAAAGATATTTGAAATCACAAAATACTCCAAATAGCTAAAGCAGTCTTTAGAAAGAACAAAGTTGGAGATATCACACTTCCAGATATGAAACTCTATTACAAAGCTATAGTTATCAAAACAGTATGGTACTGGCATAAAAAGAAACACATAAATTAATGGAACAGAATAGAAAGCCCAGAAATAAAGCCATGCATAATGGCCAGCTAATCTTAAACAAGGCTGCCAAGAATACACAATGGGGAAAGGATAATCTCTTCATTAAAAGGTTGTAAAAACTAAATATCCACATGCACAAGAATGAAATAAAAACCGTATGTTATTCCATGCATAAAAATCAACTCAAAATTAATTAAAGGTTTAAATGTAAGACCTGGAACAGCAGAATCCCTAGAAGAAATTGTAGAAGGTAACTCCTTAACATTGGTTTTGGCAATGATTTATTGGGTATGACACCAAAAGCAAAAGCAACAAAAGCAAAAATAAACAGGTAGGACTACATCAAACTAAAAAGTTTCTGCACAGCAAAATAAATAATCAGCAGAGTTAAAGGCAACCTACAGAGTGGGAGAAAATATTTACAAACCATATATTTGATGGGGGATTAATATCCAAAATATATAAGAAACACATACAGTTCAATAGCAAAAAAGCAAATAACCCAATTTAAAAATGGGAAAAGGACATGAATAGATATATTTCCAAAGAAGAAATATAAATGGTCAACAGATATCTAAAAGATGATCAACACCTCTAATCATTACGGAAATGCAAATCAAAACCACAATGAGATATCACCTCACACACTTTTGGATGGCTGTGATTAAAAACACAAAAGATAAAAAATGTTGGCAATGATGTGGAGAAATTTGAACCTTTGCACATTGTGATGGTAATATAAAATGCCATAGTTGCTATGGAAAACAGTATGGCAGTTCCTCAAAAAATTAAAAATAGAAGTACCATAAGATGCAGCAATCCCATTTCTGGTTATATACCCAAAAGAATTGAGATCATGATTTGGAAGAGATACATGCATTCCATGTTCATTGCAGCATTATTCCCAATAGTCAAGATATGGAAAGAGCCTAAATGTCTATTGACAGTTGAATGGATAAAACAATGGCATATACATACAAGTAATAAAGTTCATCCTTAAAAATGAAGGAAATCCTGCCGTATGCAACAACATAGATGAATCTGGGGGAATTCATGTTATGTTATGTGAAATAAGCCAATCAAAGAAAGACAAGTACTTCATGATTCCACTTACATGCTGGACCTAAAATAGTTAGACTCAAAGAAACAGAAAGTAGAATGGGGGCTGCCAGGGAGCTAAAGAGAGAAGGAAATAGGGAGTTGCTACAATGGGTGTAAAGTTTCAGTTATGCAAGATAAATAATTCTAAAGATCTGCTGTGCAACATTGTGCCTATAGTCTACAATACTGTATTGTGCACTTAAAAACTTGTTGAGGGTAAATCTCAAGTTAAGTATTCTTAACACAATTTAAAAAATGACATAAAAAAGTTTCTGGGGCTTCCCTGGTGGCGCAGTGGTTTAGAGTCTGCCTGCTGATGCAGGGGACACGGGTTCATGCCCCGGTCCAGGAAGATCCCACATGCCACAGAGTGGCTGGTCCCGTAAGCCATGGCCACTGAGCCTGCACACCTGGAGCCTGTGCTCTTCAACGAGAGGCCACAGCAGTGAGAGGCCTGTGTACCGCAAAAAGAAAAGAAAAGAAAAGTTTCTGGTACTGTGCTACTGAAGCCCTAGCAAACTAAGACAGAGATATAAAAATGTAAACAACACTGTCAGTCAACTTCATCTAATTGACATCTGTGGAACACACCACCCAACAATAACAGAATACACATTTCTTTTCATTGCAAATAGAATATTTACTAAGATAGATCATATTCTGGACCGTAAAACCAATGACACAGGTAATACAAGTGTGTTCTCTGACCACAATAGAATTAAACCAGGAATCAATAACAGCAAGTTACTCTTTTTTTTCTTTTTGATACATAAATTGAATGTGTTTCCATACTTGCATATATTGTGGAACGTGACATTCAGATTATCCTCCCAGAGATTTAAAATTATTACAATTAAGAATTTGGAAGAGGACAAGAAAGAGTCTTCAATTTTAACCAGGTAGGTACTGGACAAAAGCCTTTGTAAAGTGTATACGGTTCCAACCAGGAAATTTGGGATTAAATTATACAAATATCCAAAGAAATGTGCATTCAAATATATTTTATTGCTTTATTTAAAACCACAAAATAGAAACAATGTAAGAATTAATATTAATCATTTTAGTAACAAAATAAAAATGAAACTGAAAAGGAAAATGTTACTATATTGCTCAGTTACCAGTACTATTATTTAAGTCCATCAGTGACTTACATTGTATTTCAGGAAATTCTACATTAATTTAAAAGCAACCCAAAATGTTTAATGTTAAAATCCCAAACCATCATTTTTTACAGAAACTATAAAGTCAATAAAGCATTTAATAATCCCTTTAAACCATAATAATAGTAAGAAAGCAACTGTCATTTTATATTTACATAGGAATTCCAATTTACAAAGTGGTTTCTTATGTATTAGCTCAACAAAGTATCAACATGTCTATAAAATAAACAGGAAGTGATTATGCTCAGTTTTCAGAGGAAGAAATTAAGGCACAGAAATATAAGAAAATATAAAATTCTGAGCTAGGAACCAGTTCTTCTAATGCCTAAACTCAACTATGTATGATTTACAATGAACTTTTTTTTGCCACACAGCTTGCAGGATCTTAGTTCCCCAACCAGGGACTGAACGAGGGGCATGGCAGTGAAAGTGCCAAGTCCTAACCACTGGACCACCAGGAACTCCCCACAATGAATATTTTTCTTTATCTTGAAGTTTTATATATGAAAGTAGATTCATTTATCAATATATTTTAAACCTATAGTAAAAATGTGTCAAATAAAAACATTCTTCCAACTTATATATGGAAAACGTATAATCTATGTTGTTTATCATGGTTACAAAGTAAATGACTTACAAAACTCAAAGCAAAAACCACAGTGTCTGGGAGGGCTCATGGCAAGGAGTACTTCCCAGAAATTCTGCTCCAGTGTCCTTGTCCCTACAGTGAGCCACAGCCACCCCTTGCCTCTGCAGGAGACCCTCCAACATTAGCAGAGACTTATGAGATGTATTTAGCTCCTGAGATCATCTCCAGTGAGTATCCAGATAAACCTACAGATACTCGGCTACTCCAGCTGAAGGAGACAGAAGTTGTCTAGCAAGACAGGATATTTCTAACAGACTTCTTCAGGAGCGCTGATCCTCACTAGAACACCGAGGACAATCCATCTCAAATTGCAATTTTCAGGATGTTCTTACAGAGAGTTGCTCTGTAAGTTGGTGTGTCCATGGGAGGAGGAAGTTGAGCAGAAGCAAGAAGAACTAGAATCCTGCAGTCTGTGGGATAAAAACCACATTCACAGAAAGAAAGACAAGATGAAAAGGCAGAGGGCTAGGTACCGGATGAAGGAAAAAGATAAAACCCCAGAAAAACAACTAAATGAAGTGGAGATAGGCAACCTTCCAGAAAAATATTCAGAATAATGATAGTGAAGATGATCCAGGACCTCAGAAAAAGAATGGAGGCAAAGATCAAGAAGATGCAAGAAATGTTTAACAAAGACCTAAAAGAATTAAAGAGCAAACAAACAGAGATGAACAATACAATAACTGAAATGAACACTACACTAGAAGGAATCAATAGCAGAATAACTGAGGCAGAAGAACAGATAAGTCATCTGGGAGACAGAATAGTGGAATTCACTGCTGTGGAACAGAATAAAGAAAAAAGAATGAAAAGAAATGAAGACAGCCTAAGAGACCTCTGGGACAACATTAAACACAACAACATTCGCATTATAGGGGTCCCAGAAGGAGAAGAGAGAGAGAAAGGACCAGAGAAAATATTTGTAGAGATTATAGTCGAAAATTTCCCTAACATGGGAAAGGACACAGCAATCCAAGTCCAGGAAGAACAGCGAGTCCCATACAGGATAAACTGAAGGAGCAACACACCAAGACATATAGTAATAACTATCAAAAATTACATACAAAGAAAAATTACTGAAAGCAGCAAGGGAAAATGGCAAATAACATACAAGGGAACTCCATAAGTTTAACAGCTGATTTCTGACCAGAAACTCTATAAGCCAGAAGGAAGTGGCATTATATACTTAAAGTGATGAAAGGGAAGTACCTACAACCAAGATTACTCTACCTGGCAGGGATCTCATTCAGATTCAATGCAAGAGTCAAAAGCTTTACAAATAAGAAAAAGCTAAGAGAATTCAGCACAACCAAACCAGCTCTACAACAAATGCTAAAGGAACTTCTTTAAGTGGGAAACACAAGAGAAGAAAAGGACCTAAAAAACAAACCCAAAATAATTAAGAAAATGGTCATAGGAATATACATATTGATAATTACCTTAAACATGAATGGATTAAACGCTCCAACCAAAAGACACAGGTGTGCTGAAGGGATATAAAAACAAGACCCATATATATGCTGTCTACAAGAGACCCACTTCAGACCTAGGGACACATACAGACTGAAAGTGAGGGAATGGAAAAAGATATTCCATGCAAACGGAAAATAAAGGAAAGCTGGAGTAGCAATACTCATATCAGATAAAATAGATTTTAAAATAAAGAATGTTATAAGAGACAAGGAAGGACACTACATAATGATCAAGGGATCAATCCAAGAAGAACATATAACAATTATAAGTATATGTGTGCTCAACAGAAGAGCACTTCAATATATAAGGCAACTGCTAACAGCTGTAAAAGAGGAAATTGACAGTAACAAAATAATAGTGGGGGACTTTAACACCTCACTTACACCAATGCACAGATAATCCAAAATGAAAATAAATAAGGAAAGAGAAGCTGTAAATGACACAATAGACCAGATAGATTTAATTGATATTTACAGGACATTCCATTCAAAAACAGCAGGTAACACTTTCTTCTCAAGTGCACATGGAACATTCTCCAGGACAGATCACATCTGGGTCAAAAATCAAGCCTCAGTAAATTTAAGAAAATTGAAATTAAATCAAGCATCTTTCCTCACCACAACACTATGAGATTAGAAATGAATTACAGGGGAAAAAACGTAAAAAACACACACTCATGAGGCTAAACAATACGTTACTAAATAACCAAGTGATCACTGAAGAAATCAAAGAGGAAATCAAAAAATACCTAGAGACAAATGACAATGAAAACACAATGATCCAAGGCCTATGGGATGCAGCAAAAGCAGTTCTAAGACATAAGTTTATAGCTACAAAAGCCTACCTCAAGAAACAAGAAAAATCTCAAATAAACAATATAACTTTACACCTAAAAGAACTAGAGAACGAAGAACAAACAAAACCATGTTAGCAGAAGGAAAGAAATCATAAAGATCAGAACAGAAATAAAAGAAATAGAAACAAAGAAAACTATAGCAAAGATCATTAAAACTAAAAGCTGGTTCTTTAATAAGATAAACAAAATTGATAAACCATTAGCCAGAGTCATCAAGAAAAAGAGGGAGAGGACTCAAATCAATAAAATTAGAAATGAAAAAGGAGACATTAAAAAAGACACCAAAGAAATACAAAGCATCCTAAGAGACGGCTACAAGAAACTCTATGCCAACAAAATGGACAACCTGGAAGATATGGGCACATTCTTAGAAAGGTATAACCTTCCAAGACTGAACCAGGAAGACATAGAAAATATGAACAAACCAATCACAAGTAAAGAAATTGAAACTGTGTTTAAAAATCTTCCAACAAACAAAAGTCCAGGACCAGAGAGCTTCACAGGTGAATTCAATCAAACATTTAGAGAAGAGCTAACACGCATCTTTCTCAAACTCTTCCAAAAAATTACAGAGGAAGGAACACTCCCAAACTCATTCTATGAGGCCACCATCACCCTGATACCAAAACCAGACAAAGATACTACAAAAAATGAAAATTACAGACCAATATCACTGATAAATATAGATGCAAAAATCCTCAACAAAATACAAGCAAAGAGAATCCAACAACACATTAAAAGGATCACACACCATGATCAAGTGGGATTTATCCCACAGATGCAAGGATTCTTCAATATACGCAAATCATTCAGCGTGGTACACCATATTAACAAATTGAAAAATAAAAACCATATGATCATCTCACTGGATGCAGAAAAAGCTTTTGACAAAATTCAACACTGATTTATGATAAAAAGCCTCCAGAAAGTAGACATAGAGGGAACCTAACTCAACATAATAAAGGCCATAAATGACAAACCCAAGCAAACATCATTCTCAATGGTGAAAAACTGAAAGCATTTCCTCTAAGATCAAGAGCAAGACAAGGATGTCCACTCTCACCACTATTATTCATCATAGTTTTGGATGTCCTAGTCCCAGCAATCAGAGAAGAAATAGAAATAACAGGAATAGAAATTGGAAAAGAAGAAGTAAAACTGTCATTGTTTGCAGATGACATGATACTATACATAGAGAATCCTAAAAGTACCTCCAGAAAACTACGAGAGGTAATCAGTGAATTCGGTAATATTGCAGGATACAAAATTAATACACAGAAATCTCTTGCATTCCTATACACTAATGGTGAAAAATCTGAAAGACAAATTACGGAAACACTCCCATCTACCACTGCAACAAGAAGAATAAAATTCTAGGAATAAACTTACCTAGGGAGACAAAAGACCTGTATGCAGAAAAGTATAAGACACTGATGAAAGAAATCAAAGATGATACCAACAGATGGAAAGATATACCATGTTCTTGGATTGGAAGAATGAATATTGTGAAAATGACTATACTACCCAAAGCAATCTACAGATTCAATGCAATCCCTATCAAATTACCAATGGCATGTTTTATGGAACCAGAACAAAAAACCGTAAAATTTATATGGAGACACAAAAGACCCCGAATAGATAAAGCAGTCTTGAGGGAAAAAAATGGAGCTGGAGGAATCAGACTCCCTGACTTCAGACTATACTACAAAGCTACAGTAATCAAGGAAATATGGTCCTGGCACAAAAACAGAAACATAGATCCATGGAACAAGATAGAAAGCCCAGAGATAAACCCACGCACCTATGGTCAACAAATCTACGACAAAGGAGGCAAGGATATACAATGGAGAAAAGACAGTCTCTTCAATAAGTGGTGCTGGGAAAACTGGACAGCTACATGTAAAAGAATGAAATTAGAACAATCCCTAACACCATACATAAAAATAAACTGAAAACGGATTTGAGACCTGAATGTAAGACCGGACACTATAAATCTCTTAGAGGAAAACATAGGCAGAACACTCTTTGACATAAATCACAGCAAGATATTTTTTGATCCACCTCCTAGAGTAACGGAAATAAAAAAAAAAAAATAAACAAATGGGACCTAATGAAACTTCAAAGCTTTTCCACAGCAAAGGAAACCATAAACAAGACCAAAAGACAAACCTCAGAATGGGAGAAAATATTTGCAAATGAATCAACGGAAAAAGGACTAATCTCCAAAATATATAAAGAGCTCATGCAGCTCAATATTAAAGAAACAAATAACCCAATCAAAAAATGGTCAGAAGACCTAAATAGACATTTCTCCAAAAAAGACATACAGGTTGCCAAGAAACACATGAAAAGCTGCTCAACATCACTAATTATTAGCAAAATGCGAATCAAAACTACAATGAGGTATCACCTCACACCATCATCAGAAAACCTACAAACAACAAATGCTGGAGAGGGTGTGGAGAAAAGGGAACACTCTTGCACTGTTGGTGGGAATGTAAATTGATACAGCCGCTATGGAGAACAGTATGGAGGTTCCTTAAAAAACTAAAAATAGAATTACCATATCATCCAACAATCCCACTACTGGGTACATACCCAGAGAAAACCACAATTCAAAAAGACACACCCCAATGTTCATTGCAGCACTATTTACAATAGCCAGTTCATGGATGCAACCTATATGCCCATCGACAGATGAATGGATTAGAAGATGTGGAACATATATACAATGGAGTATTACTCAGCCATGAAAAGAAATGAAATTGAGTCATTTGTTGAGACATGGATGGATCTAGAGACTGCCATACAGAGTTATGTAAGTTAGAGAAAAACAAATATCGTATATTAACACATGTATGTGGAATGTAGAAAAATGGTACAGATGAACTGGTTTGCAGGGCAGAAGTGAGACACAGATGTAGAGAACAAACTTATGGACACCAAGGGGGGAAAGCCATGGGGGCTGGGGATGGTGGTTTGCTGAATTGGGCAATTGGGATTGACATGTATACACTGATGTGTATAAAATTGATGACTAATAAGAACCTGCTGTATAAAAAAAAATTAAATTAAATTCAAAACTTCAAGAAAAAAAACGAATACTAAACTTTCTTTGGGTCATTTGTATGGAAATATGTTAATATAAATGATTCAGACATTACATGAAATTCCTAAATATCTTATGTGTTCTGGTATAATGTTACGAGTCATAATTCTAGTTATTACTTTAAAATGTTTATCTGTGAAATAACTAAATTTCCTTGTCAATTGCATCATTATGAACTTTCATCAATTATTTAACCATGGTCACTTTTAAGTCTTTTGTCCTTTACAAACAGTTCTGGGTGTACTCTGATGCTTTTCCAAAAATGTTCCTACAAAAGGGTTTCATCTTCAAGGAATACATGGAAAACACTGAAAAGTACAGTTTTCCGGTAAATGACTATACTGCTGAACTGAATGAATAAGCATTTTCAGAACTCTAATGGAAAATTGATGAATTCATAAAAGTGCTAACAAAAGATCAAGATAAAAAAGAATTAATTACATGGGACTGAGTGAACTGATGAGGATGCTTATCATGTCTGTGGGAAGATAGCAAAAGAGTAAGACATGGAGATCACCTTCCTCCCCACAGATACATCAGAAATACATCTACAAGAGGAACTGCTCCTATAGACCACCCGCTGAATGCTGGCAGAAGACTTCAGATCTCCCAAAAGGCAAGAAACTCCCCACGTATCTGGGTAGGGCAAAAGAAAAAAAAAATTAATTAAAAACAGAGACAAAAGAATAGGGACAGGACCTGCACCAGTGGGAGGGAGCTGTGAAGGAGGAAAGGTTTCCACACACTAGAAAGCCCCTTCATGGGTGGAGACTGCGGGGGGCAGAGCGGGGAAGCTTCGGAGCCGCGGAGGAGAGCACAGCAACAGGGGTGCGAAGGGCAAAGCGGGGAGATTCCTGCACAGAGGATTGGTGCTGACTGGCACTCACCAGCCCGAGGGGTTTGTCTGCTAACCCGCCGGGGTGGGCGGGGCTGGGAGCTGAGGCTCGGGCTTTGGTCGGATCACAGGGAGAGGACTGGCAGCGTGAACACAGCCCGAAGGGGTTAGTGCACCACGGCTAGCCGGGAGGGAGTCCGGGAAAAAGTCTGGACCTCCCGAAGAGGCAAGAGACTTTTTCTTCCCTCTTTGCTTCCTGGTAAGTGAGGAGAGGGGATTAAAAGCATTGCTTAAAGGAGCTCCAGAGACGGGCGCGAGCTGTGGCTCACAGTGCGGACCACAGAGACGGGAATGAGACACTAGGGCTGCTACTGCAGCCACCAAGAAGCCTGTGTGCAAGCGCAGGTCACTACCCACACCTCCCCTCTGGGGAGCCTCTGCAGCCCACCACTGCCAGGGTCCCATGATCCAGGGACAGCTTCCCCAAGAGAACACACGGCACACCTCAGGCTGGTTCAATGTCATGCTGGCCTCTGCTGCTGCAGGCTTGACCCGCCTCTATAGCCCTCTCTCACCCACTGCCTGAGTAAGCAGAGCCCCCGAATCAGCAGCTCCTTTAACCCCGTCCTATCTGAACAAAGAACAGATGCCTCAAGCGATCTACACATAGAGGTGGGGCCAAATCCAAAGCTGAACCCCAGGAGCTGTGCAAACAAAGAAGAGAAAGGGAACTTTCTCCCAGCAACCTTAGGAGCAGCAGGTTAAAGCTCCACAATCAACTTGGTGTATGCTGCATCTGTGGAATACCTGAATAGACAACGAATCATCCAAAATTGAGGAGGTGGACTTTGAGAATAAGATACATAATTTTTTTCCCCTTTTCCTCTTTTTGTGACTGTGTATGTGTATGCTTCTGTGTGGGATTTTGTCTGTATAGATTTGCTTTCACCATTTGTTCTAGGGTTGGGTCCGTCGGTTTTTGTTTTTGTTTTTTTTTACTTAAAAATATTTTTTTCGGGCTTCCCTGGTGGTGCAGTGGTTGAGAGTCCGCCTGCCGATGCAGGGGACACGGGTTCGTGCCCCGGTCTGGGAAGATCCCACATGCCGTGGAGCGGCTGGGCCCGTGAGCCATGGCTGCTGAGCCTGCACGTCCGGAGCCTGTGCTCCGCAATGGGAGAGGCCACAACAGTGAGAGGCCCACGTGCTGCAAAAAAAAAAAAAAAAATTTTTCTTAATAATTAATTTTTATTTTAATAATTTTATTTTTTATCTTACTTTACTTTATTTTATGCTCTTTCTTTCTACTTTTTCTCCCTTTGATTCTGAGCTGTGCGGATGAAAGGCTCTTGGTTCTGCAGCCAGGAGTCAGTGCTGTGCCTCTGAGGTGAGAGAGCCAACTTCAGGACACTGGTCCAGAAGAGATGTCCCAGCTCCACATAATATCCAATGGCAAAAATCTCTCACAGGTCTTCATCTCAACACCAAGACCCAGCTTCACTCAACGACCAGCAAGATACAGTGCTGAACAGCCTATGCCAAACAACTAGCAAGACAGGAACACAGCCACATCCATTAGCAGAGAGGCTGCCTAAAATCATAATAAGGCCACAGACACCCCAAAACACACCACCAGACGTGGACCTGCCCACTAGAGAGACGAGATCTAGCCTCATACACCACAACACAGGCACTAGTCCCCTCCACCAGGAAGCCTACACAACCCACTGAACCACACTTAGCCACAGGGGACAGACACCAAAAACAACTGGAACTACAAACCTGCAGCCTGCAAAAATAAGAACTCAAACACAGTAAGATAAACAAAATGAGAAGACAGAAAAACACACATCAGATGAAGGAGCAAGGGAAAACCCCACCAGACCTAACAAATGAAGAGGAAATAGGCAGTCTACTTGAAAAAGAATTCAGAATAATGATAATAAAGATGATACAAAATCTTGGAAATAGACTAGAGAAAATGCAGGAAACATTGAACAAAGAGGTAGAAGAACTAAAGGGGAAAAAAGAAATGATGAACAACACAATAAATGAAATTAAAAATACTCTAGACTGGATCAGTAGCAGAATACCTGAGGCAGAAGAATGGATAAGTGACATGGAAGATAAAATAGTGTAAATAACTACTGCAGAGCAAAATAAAGAAAAAAGAAAGAAGAGAATTGAGGACAATCTCAGAGACCTCTGGGACAACATTAAATGCACAAACATTCAAATTATAGGGGTCCCAGAAGAAGAAGAGCAAAAGAAAGGGACTGAGAAAATATTTAAGGAGATTATAGGTGAAAACTTCCCTAACATGGAAAAGTAAATAATTAATCAAGTCCAGGAAGCACAGAGAGTCCCATACAGGATAAATCCAGGAGAAACACGTCAACACACATTTTATTCAAACTATCAAAAATTAAATTCAAAGAAAATACATTAAAAGAAGCAAGGGAAAAACAACAAATAACACACAAGGGAATCACCATAAGATTAACAGCTGACCTTTCAGCAGAAGCTCTGAAAGCCATAAGGGAATGGCAAGACATATTTAAAGTAATGAAGGAGAAAAGCCTACAACCAAGATTACTTGACCCAGCAAGGATCTCATTCAGATTTGACAGAGAAATTAAAACCTTTACAGACAAGCAAAAGCTGAGAGAGTTCAGCACCACCAAACCAGATTTACAACAAATGCTAAAGGAACTTCTCTAGGCAAGAAACACAGAGAAGGAAAAGACCTATGATAACAAACCCAAAACACTTAAGAAAATGGGAATAGGAAGACACATATTGATAACTGCCTTATATGTAAATGGATTAAATGCTCTCACCAAAAGACACAAACCGGCTGAATGGATACAAAAACAAGACAAATATATATGCTGTCTACAACAGACCCACTTCAGACTAGGGACACATACAGACTGAAAGTAAGGGGATGGAAAAAGATATTCCATGCAAATGGAAATCAAAAGAAAGCTGGAGTAGCAATTCTCTTATCAGACAAAAAAGACTTTAAAATAAAGATTATTACAAGAGACAAATAAGGACACTAAATAATGATCAAGGGATTGATCCAAGAAGAAGATATAACAATTGCAAATATTTATGCACCCAACATAGGAGCACCTCAATACATAAGGCAAATACTAACAGCCATAAAAGGGGAAATCAACAGTAACACATTCATAATAGGGGACTTTAACACCCCACTTTCACCAATGGACAGATCATGCAAAATGAAAATAAATAAGGAAACAAAAGCTTTAAATGATACATTAAACAAGATGAACTTAATTGATATTTATAGGACATTCCATCCAAAAACAACAGAATGCACATTTTTCTCAAGTGCTCATGGAATATTCTCCAGGATAGATCATATCTTGGATCACAAATCAAGCACTGGTAAATTTAAGAAAATTGAAATTGTATCAAGTATCTTTTCCAACCACAACGTTATGAGACTAGACATCAATTACAGGAAAAGATCTGTAAAAAATACAAACACATGGAGGCTAAACAATACACTACTTAATAACAAAGTGATCACTACAGATATCAAAGAGCAAATCAAAAAATACTGAGAAACAAATGACAGTGGAGACACGACGACCCAAAACCTACGGGATGCAGCAAAAGCAGTTCTAAGAGAGATGTTTATAGCAATACAAGCCTACCTTAAGAAACAGGAAACACCTCAAATAAACAACCAAAACTTGCAACTAAAGCAATTAGAGAAAGAAGAACAGAAAAGCCCCAAAGTTAGCAGAAGGAAAGAAATCATAAAGATCAGATCAGAAATACATGAAAAAGAAATGAAGGAAACAATAGCAAAGACCAATAAAACTAAAAGCTTGTTCTTTGAGAAGATAAACAAAATTGATAAACCATTAGCCAGACTCATCAAGAAACAAAGGGAGAAGACTCAAATTAATAAAACTAGAAAGGAATATGGAGAAGTAACAACTGACACTGCAGAAATACAAAAGATCATGAGAGATTACTACAAGAAACTCTATGCCAATAAAATGGACAACCATGAAGAAATGGACAAATTCTTAGAAATGCACAACCTGCCAAGACAGAATCAGGAAGAAATAGAAAATATGAACAGACAATCACAAGCACTGAAATTGAAACTGTGATTAAAAATCTTCCAACAAATAAAAGCCCAGGACCAAATGGCTTCACAGGCAAATTCCATCAAACATTTAGAGAAGAGCTAACACCTATCCTTCTCAAACTCTTCCAAACTATAGCAGAGAGAGGAACACTCCCAAAGTCATTCTATGAGGCCACCATCACCTTGAAACCAAAACCAGACAAAGATGTCACAAAGAAAGAAAACTACAGGCCAATATCCCTGATGAACATAGATGCAAAAATCCTCAACAAAATACTAGCAAACAGAATCCAACAGCACATTAAAAGAATCATACACCATGATCAAGTGGAATCCTTGCAAGTAATGCAAGGATTCATATACATATGTAAATCAATCAACATGATACACCATATTAACAAATTTAAGGAGAAAACCATATGATCATCTCAACAGATGCAGAGAAAGCTTTCGACAAAATTCAACACCCATTTATGATAAAAACCCTACAGCAAGTAGGCATAGAGGGAACTTTCCTAAGCACAATAAAGGCCATATATGACAAACTCACAGCCAACATTGGCCTCAATGGTGAAAAACTGAAAGCATTTCCACTAAGATCAGGAACAAGACAAGGTTGACCACTCTCACCACTCTTATTCAACATAGTTTTGGAAGTTTTAGCCACAGCAATTAGAGAAGAAAAAGAAAAGGAATCCAAATTGGAAAAGAAGAAGTAAAGCTGTCACTGTTTTCAGATGAACTGATACTATACATAGAGAATCCTGAAGATGCTACCATTAAACTACTAGAGCTAATCAATGAATTTGGTAACATAGCAGGATACAAAATTAATGCACAGAAATCTCCTGCATTCCTCTATACTACTGATAAAAAAATCTGAAAGTGAAATCAAGAAAACACTCCCATTTACCATTGCAACAAAAAGAATAATATATCTAGGAATAAACCTACCTAAGGAGACAAAAGACCTGTATGCAGAAAATTATAAGACACTGATGAAAGAAATTAAGTATGATACAAATAGATGGAGAGATATACCATGTTCTTGGATTGGAAGAATCAACATTGTGAAAATGACTCTACTACCCAAAACAAACTACAGATTCAATGCAATCTCTATCAAACTACCACTGGCATTTTTCACAGAACTAGAACAAAAAATTTCACAATTTGTATGGAAACACAAAAGACCCTGAATAGTCACAGCAATCTTGAGAACAAAAAATGGAGCTGGAGGAATCAGGCTTCCTGACTTCAGACTATACAACAAAACTACAGTAATCTAGACAGTATGGTACTGGCATAAAACCAGAAATATAGATCTATGGAACAGGATAGAAAGCCCAGAGATAAACCCACACACCTATGGCCACCTTATCTTCGATAAAGGAGGCAGGAATGTACAGTGGACAAAGGACAGCCTCTTCAATAATTGGTGCTGGGAAAACTGGACAGGTACATGTAAAAGTATGAGATTAGGTCACTCCCTAACACCATACAGAAAAATAAGCTGAAAATTGATTAAAGACCTAAATGTAAGGCCAGAAACTATCAAACTCTTAGAGGAAAACATAGGCAGAACACTCTATGACATAAATCACAGGAAGATCCTTTTTGACCCACCTCCTAGAGAAATGGAAATAAAAACAAAAATAAACAAATGGGACCTAATGAAACTTCAAAGCTTTTGCACAGCAAAGGAAACCATAAATAAGACCAAAAGACAGCACTCAGAATGGGAGAAAATATTTGCAAATGAAGCAACTGACAAAGGATTAATCTCCAAAATTTACAAGCAGCTCATGCAGCTCAATAACAAAAAAAACAAACAACCCAATCCAAAAATGGGCAGAATACCTAAATAGACATATCTCCAAAGAAGATATACAGATTGCCAACAAACACATGATAGAATGCTCAACATCAATAATCATTAGAGAAATGCAAATCAAAACTACAATGAGATATCATCTCACACCGGTCAGAATGGCCATCATCAAAAAATCTAGAAACAATAAATGCTGGCAAGGGTGTGGAGAAAAGGTAACACTCTTGCAGTGCTGGTGGGAATGTGAATTGGTCCAGCCACTATGGAGAACAGTATGGAGCTTCCTTAAAAAACTACAAATAGAACTACCATATGACCCAGCAATCCCACTACTAGGCATATACCCTGAGAGAACCATAATTCAAAAAGAGTCATGTACCAAAATGTTCATTGCAGCTCTATTTAGAATTGCCAGGAAATGGAAGCAACCTAAGTGTCCATCATTGGATGAATGGATAAAGAAGATGTGGCACATATATGCAATGGAATATTACTCAGCCATAAAAAGAAACAAAATTGAGTTATTTGTAGTGAGTTGGATGGACCTAGAGTCTTTCATACGGAGTGAAGTAAGTCAGAAAGAGAAATACAAATACCATATGCTAACACATATATATAGAATCTAAGACCAAAAAAAATGTCATGAGGAACCTAGACGGGAATAAAGACACAGACCTACTAGAGAATGGACTTGAGGATCTAGAGAGGTGAAAGAGTAAGCTGTGACAAAGGGAGAGAGTGGCATGGACATATATACACTACCAAATGTAAATTAGATTACTAGTGGGAAGAAGCCGCATAGCACAGGGAGATCAGCTCGGTGCTTTGTGACCACCTAGAGGGGTGAGATATGGAGGGTGTGAGGGAGATGCAAGAGGGAAGAGATATGGGAACATATGTATATGTATAACTAATTCACTTTGTTATAAAGCAGAAACTAACACACCATTGTAAAGTAATTATACTCCAATAAAGCTGCTAAAAAAAAGGTTCTGGGACTTCCCTGGTGGTGCAGTTGTTAAGAGTCCACCTTCCAATGCAGGGGACACAGGGTCTAGCTCTGGTCCGGGAAGATCCCACATGCCAGGGAGCACTTAAGCCCATGTGCCACAACTACTGATTCCACACGCCACAACTACTGAAGCCCGCATGACTAGAACCCATGCTCCACAACAAGAGAAGCCACCTCAATGCGAAGCCTGTGCACTGCAAGTGTAGCCCCTGCTCACCGAAACTAGAGAAAGCCTGCGGGCAGCAACTGAGACCCAACACAGCCAAAAATAAATTAATTACTTTAAAAGAAATGCTTCTGTGAAAAGTTTTATACAAGAACATAGCCCACCAAATTGTTTACTGGTAATTAGTATATTCACATTCATGATGTACATGTTCCAGTTTTTCACTTTTTTTCCTTTTTATTGGGTGATCTGTCTTTTTAGATTGATGAATAGGAGTTGTTATAGATCCTGAACATGAGTTCTTCATTAGACATATACACTGCAAGTAACTTCTCTTATTCCATGGTTTGACAACTTTCTTTTGAAAATCAGGATATTCCTAGTCTTCCTCTTATGGTTATAGGCTTTGTGATCATGGGACATTCACCTATTTTCTCTTTCAAAGTTTTCTCATCAGTAAAATGACAATTTGATTTCTTGATTTTTAATTTTCTCTTGAGCCTGTATTACATACATCCTTTTGCAACGATTGAATAAAGTTCTAAATCAAAATTTTGAGGCTCCCCTCAGCTGGCTCAGACTGGAAGAGGAAAGAGCAAAGGAGCGACAGGCGGCAGCATCGCAGAACATTCCAGCTTGTGCTCCCTCCTTCTCTAAATTTCTAGCCATTTAGGAAGTAACTTTGAGAGTTCTATGCTAGAGAAGGAATTCCTGTTAGAGAAAATTTACTTCATTTCCAAGTTCTGCTCCACTGGAGTCTTGCTTCTTATACATTTTACCGCGTGGCTTCGGCTATTTCCTGCTTGACTTGAAGAAGTGGACTGCTGCCATCTTGTCGCCAAAATAAGCATATACAACAGTATTGACATCTGCTTAATAGATTATTTTAAAAAGGGCAAAGAAGATCCTGAGCAAAAAGTGAAATTTGAGTGGTGATTATGGTAGAATATTTGTGTGGAATTGTGCTTACTTAATTTCACTGGTCTCATATTGACCTTCTGAGAGTATTATTCATGTTTCTTCATGAAGATACCCAAGGAATCAGTATGGGTTGACAAAAATCATATAGAGGCTGGAGTGAGATAGGACTGGTTTTAAATATTAATTCCTGATCTAGTTATATGACTTCTCTGGGCCATACTTTTCCTATCTGTCAAATAGAGATACCTTCAATCTTTTGGGTGGTTTTGAAGATTATGGACCCGTACTGCCCAACATAACAGCCAGTAATACCTGTGGCTCATCGAAACTGAGATATGCTGTAAGCTGAACTGATGTATTGGATTATAAAGACTTGGTACAATTGATTTCATGTGGATTACTGTGGAGAAGATACTATTTTGTATATCTTGGGTTAAATAAAATACACTACTAAATTTCATCTCAAAAATAATAATAATAATAATTTTTGTGACTTTCTATTTGAATAAAAAAATGTGATGTAATAAAAAAAATCACAATATCTGGTCAAAATGCAAGATAAATGGCCCATTAATTTTCTTGCATACGTACCTATCTTATTTCTCTTTCATTGTTTAAGTTCCTGGATTCCATTACAGTGCAATCAATGTAATGGACACAGGAATAAATGAATAAAAGAAAGCACAATTTAATATAGAGTTGTGAGCTTTTAAGTATCTTTTCCAGTACTTAAAAAATAATAAATGAACCTATACTACTTGAGATAAAAATAGAGTGAAAAGCGTTTTCTTCAGACATGACCAGGCAGCCTCGTGGTATCCATAGCAGTTACCTCATCATCAAAAGGCAAAAAAAAAAGAAAAGAAAAGAAAAGCACACTTATCTAGGCACAGGTTTTTCTTTTTTAGTTTAGTATCCATAAGATGAAATGTTTACAAATAACTTTGATAGCGTTCCCTGACTGTTAGGTTTTGTGTCATATGTTGAACACAGGAAGTGCCAGTTCCCTAATGAAAACATAGCCTTTGATTTATGAAAATATGAGCAAATTTGCTGATACAATTTTATTCTTTATCATATTTCCTTCCACTGCTATATTTTCTCACTCAAATGTGACAAACAATGCAATTTATTGAACCTCTATGAGCTTTTTACAGTCATACTCCATAACCTCATTTCAGATTCAAACCATATTAAAAGGTAGGTATAGAATCACCAATTCACTTTTGCTATCACAATGTCAATAAAGAACTGTGACCTAAGAGAGCCATCATAGAGTATCCATTGAGAGACTATGTGGTGTGGAAGCATTCATCTTTTAAATATCAGAAGACATGGTATAGACCTTGACAGCATTATGCTAAGAGAAAAAAGTCAGAGAAAGACAAATACTGTATGATCTCATTTATATGAGGAATTTAAAAACAAACTGAAAAACAAAACAATGTAACTCACAGAAAAAGAGATAAGACTTGTGGTTATCAGAGGCAGAGGATCGAGTGAAGGAGAATTGAAAGAAAGTGGTCAAAATGTTAAAGCTTCCAGTTACAAGATAAATAAGTACTAGGGACTTAATGTACAACATGGTGACTATATGTTGTATGATACATAGGGTAGTTGTTGAGAGTAAATCCTAAGAATTCTCATCTCAAGGAGAAGATTTTTCTTTTTTCTTTTCTTCTTTGTTTTCCTTGTATTATATCTATATGAGACGATGAATGTTAGCTGAACCTGATGTGACAAACATTTCACAACAGATGTGAATCAAACCATCATGCTGTATACTTTAAACTTATACAGTGATGCATGTCAATTATTTCTCAGTAAAACTTTAAAAAAATCATTAAAAAGAAGATGTGAATTCTAGCACCTAGAAAAGTAGTAATGGGGTGAATGAATAAATAAGTAAATGATTTAATTTCTGATCTCATGATTCAATAAGTGAATAATATTTCATCAGTCATCTCAAAACTTCAGACATGAATTATAATAATCTTACTTTACAGGATTGTGGTAAGCTCTAAAGAAAATGAAATACTTGAGAGTGCTTTATAGATAAATATATGTTGTATAAATATGGTATCTTATGGAAGATATGGAAATATGGAACATTTGTTTTCATATTAAAATAATAGGATGTTATTTCAACCACTATGGATAAAATTCATGATGTATCCTTTTTCAGATACATTACAGTCCTATTTATTTAACATATGTCCATTTTCCAAAAAAACACAGTACAGTATTAACCATTTGACTATATTTATCAAAAAGAACCAGTTTTGTGTTTCCTAACAACTGATGTCTAAATTTGCATATTAAGATGAATTTAAATATATAGTCATGTCACTAGATATCTAATACATTATACTGGATCATGTGAGTTCTTTTCTTTTTCTTTAGTTCCTTTAATTGGCAGTGATTGATTTATAGTGTGTATGTGTTTCTGGCATCTGTGAAGTTCTCCTGTGTGTTACTCCATTGAGAGTAAGGCTTCATAAGCTGAAATTTGAATGAAGTTAAAGCAGTTGCTAAGAGATGGAAAACATTATGTCCTTAATTATGTTTCCACACCTGCATTTATGAATTCCATTTTGAGGGAGAGAGGAAGATATGCAGGCAATTAAAGAAGTTGCTGCATGGACCCTATTGGCAATGAGTCACTACAGAGTTCACATAATAGTATTCAAGGAAATCCAAGTGCCTTGAGATAGAGCAAAGCACCAAGTACTTAATTACTGGTTGTGGAGGTTAGAGTTAAAACGAATCCATGGCGTTAATAAAATCCACATTAATATTGCCACTGATGGACCCACTCCTATGTTTGAAAAACTACATAAAGAAATGAACACAATTTCATTAGTTTTAAAATAGTAATCTTGGTTTCTGCTAAGTACATTATAAAATGGTGTAAAGACTATAGGAGGTTGTATTTCAAAAGTGAACTTGTTTAATTAGCCTTCACATTTCACCAATATTTTTCTTAGTTCAGTCAGCAAATACTCAAGCAACTTATATGTGCTGAGGGCCAACTGTGCTATGATCAGTGTGGTGTTGGTTAACACTTTATCCTAGAAAGATAGTTTCTTCATTCAGGCACTTGCTCTACTATTGAAATGACTGAGAAACCAATCTGTCTCTGACTCCTGGCTCCTATTACATGTTCCTAGAGCAGATGCCAGCTTGCAGTGTAACACTGTTTGAACAAAGGCTGTTTAGCACTAGGCCTGCTAAGTCCCTAGGGCTCTGGTCCACACAGCAATGAATGAATTTCAGGTAAAATAAAAAGAATGTTGGGATTATTTTGTGAAAGAATGATTCTTTCTCTCAGTATTGGTTAAGTACATTTTTGGTAGTGCTTACCAAAACAAGACTTGTTGAGAGTAGAGGAAAAGTCCATCAGCAGTATCCTCTTCCCCATCTGCATTAGACTAAAGACATATGTGAACATGCATATTCTGGACATGGAGCCATCCTATTAAAAATGCATGGAATACAAAGGTTCTACTTTCCACATCTTAAATATTGTCATATAGGACATTAAGTTATTTTTCTTTCATTACAAAAATGAGTGATAGGAAATACTATAAGACAGATGGTTAGGTCCCACTTTGATGTCATTAAAAGAAAATAACACATATTTTTCTTGCTGCAATAATATGAGAGATAATTTAGTGAAAAGCACATTTACTAAATAAATATTTTCTGTGGAATGTGTTTGGGCATAAATACTTTCATTGTAATTGAATTTCTCTGCTATTTATTGTGCTTGTATTTTTAAAAACAAACTAGCTTACCTTGGACTAGGTGGCTTTCATTTTTTGTTAAAATTGCTATAATGCTTAAGATAACAGTTTACTGGTTCCAATCATCAGTCACAAATTTCTTCTTAATGCACTTGACCCTTTCCAGGATCTTAAGAAATTATACCTCATGTTTCTTTTAATGACCATCACTTTCAAATTTGCAAAAACTCATATATGTGGTTATTTTTGAATTAACTCTTAATTAAAATTTATGGTTTCATTGGTTTATGTTTAAGGAAAGGTTAAAATATTCACAATTATTTATAACACTTTAGATCATTGTAAACTGGACAATTATTAGTTGGACTAAACTGGACTTATTAGTGGAGAATTTCTCTTGGAGTTCCTGTTACTATCAGACTGTGACCATGTTGGCTAAATTGGTATCTCTTTCTTTCCCAGTGCACATTCTGTTTGCTTTTGCTTTTGTTTTTAGAACTTACTTCATAAGTTGGTGATAAGAACTAAATGAAATAATCCATATCCAATGCTTAGCAAAGTGCCTGACACATTGTAAGCTCTCAATAAATGCTATTTTAACACACACACACATAATATGGTGATGCTGTTTGGCTTCAGATAGACAAGGCCCTCCCAAAGGGATTATAGAAGGCTGTGAATTGTTTACCAGGCAAAGCACACTGACATCAGTTCTTTACTTTTCAGTTCTTCCTGACCCATCAATCAAATATTTGTTGACTCCCTACAATGTGTACAGAACTTAGAAAGATACCAACTGGTATAAAATAATTTGCTTCTTTCAAGAAGTTACATCTTAACCACAGAAACTATTTCACTGAAGAAAAAGTATTACTTCAGACCAATTTCAATTACTTTCAATTTCTTAAATCCTCAATTATAAGAACTGAAGCCCTATGTTCTCAATCATCACCAAAGAATTTAATCACAACTCCCAAATTCTGAAAACTTTCATCTATTGATTCTGATTTCAAAAACGTTTGGAGAGGAGTCAAGATGGTGGAGTAGTAGGAGGACATGAAGTTCATCTCTCCGCATAAATGCATCAAGAATACATTTACAAATAAAACAATTCTCACAGAGTACTGGCTGAACATGAGCAGAGGACCTCGGACACCTAAAAGGACAAGAAAGATTCCCACATAACCAGGAAGGACCAAAAAGAAGAAGGGAAAAGGAAGAGTAGAGGAAGTGGGACAGGACCTGCGCCTCTGGTGGGGAGCTGAAGGAGAGGAGAGGTTCTTGAACCTGGGGAAACCCCCTCACAGGCAGCGATATCAGTTGGGACAGAAGGGAAGCTTCAGGGGCTATTGAAGGAGAGTGCAGCAACCAGTCTGTGGCAGACAGGACAAAGTGAGACCTACACAGATGGTCCGAGCCACAGTCCTGCCTGCCCCAGCCTGAGATGTGTGCCCTCCAGTGCAGACAGGGGCTTTTGGAGACAAAACCCAAGCAGAGGAACACTGTTAGCTGCGAGTACACAGCCTGAAGGGACGGGAGTGAGGAAATCTGCACCTGGGAATGCTTTTGGAGGAAACTTGGACCTCCATAGAAACAAAGCAGCATTGTTGAGTGATGTGCGGGGGTGGGTGGGTACCATTGCAGCCTCTCTTCCCACACACTGACCCCTGCCCTCCTGGGCATTAGGAAGAGCTCTCACCTGGGTGGGTGCTCCCATGACACTGGTGCCTGCCACCTCCTCTTCCATGCCTTATCTCCTCTATGGCAGGTGCTCTCACGGCCCCAGCCACTGCTGACTCCACTCTCCCTTTTTTTTTTTTTTTTTTTT